>NC_056729.1:1674561488-1674841164 GCF_019279795.1 Protopterus annectens
GGAGCTTTGTTTGACATAGATAGGTAGTCTGTTCCAGAGTATGGGAAGTCTCTGGGACAGGAATCTATCCCTCCAGCATGTTCTGTTTATTGTGGTGACAAGGTTTAGGTCCCTAGAGCATGTAGCTTGGAGGGATCGGGATTTCTTTAAGTGGAGCATGTCCAACGGTCTGGGTTTGACATAGCTTTGTATGTTAGGCAGAGATCGCCTCTGAGTAGGCGATATGCGACTGAGTAAAGCTGGAGTTTTTTGAGACGGTCTGCGTAGGGCATCTGTTCGAGGCCAGTAATCCTCTTTGTGAGGTATTTCTGCGGTCTTTCCAGTTGTTGTAGATGTCTTGTGAAGTACATACCAAAAGGGCGTTGTACTCTATAATGGGTCTAATGAGTGATGAGTAGAGGGGAACAATGACCTCTTTTTTTCTGAATAAGAAACCTTTTGTGATGAGGTGTGCCATGTAGAAGGATTTCCAAACTACTGTGGCAATGTGATTATCAAAAGAGAGATCACTGTCCACCTGTGTCCCAAGGTCTCTTATCACACTTTCAGTGTTAAGTAGACTACAGCCTATGTGGTAGTTCTTGGGTACAGAGTTTTTACCAAAGGGGATGACAATGCACTTTTTGGTACTGAGCTTGAGGCATGGCTTTGACATCAGGCATCTGTCTCAGTGAGGCCCTTTTGTAGGATGTCCACATCATTAGGAGTTTTGAATATGGCTCCTAGTTTGCAGTCATCTACGAACTTAGTTAGCCAAAGACCTTCTGTGTTAGCCTGAACTTCAGAGAAGTAGATACCAAACAGGAGAGGACCCAGGACTGAACCTGTGGTACTCCACTTGTCACTGGTCTGAAGTCTGATTTGGAGTCTGCTACTTTCACAGTGTGGGTTCTGTCAGTAAGCCAGTTGGCAACCCATCTTGTGACATAGGGATTTATACCTAGTTTAGTGAGTTTATCTATAATTCCAGAGTGGGGGATGGTGTTGAACACAGTGGCGAGATCTAGATAGGTTGTGTGAACCACCTTACCCTCATCTATGGCTTTGGTGACTGCTTCAAAGAAGTCTATCAGGTTTAGGAGACATGATCTGCCTGTTACAAACCCGAACTGTGTGGAGTCCAGAGTTTGGAGATCTCCAATGTCTTTGTTTATTAATTCCATGATTATATGTTCCATGGCCTTGCAGACCATTCCATGGGCACAAAGCCTGAGGTGACACTATGACTGAACATGGTACCTAGGTGGGGTGCCAGTTCATACTGTAGTTCATGCAGAAGGCAGCCTGGGATGTTGTCAGGTCCCATGGATGCTGTATTCTTGGCTTTGGAGAGTGAGGCTTTTACCTGTGCAGCTGTGATTACAGGAACTTTGCATTCTTCCTGTATAGAGATGAGCCCTTTAGGGGGTGAGAGGGGGGGGGTAAAATTAGCACTGAACCTGCCAGGATTTTGGCAATATCAGTTGGTTCTGTATACTTAATGCCATTGTGCTGTAACTCAGAGCAGATCTGAGAGTTGCCATTGAGATTCTTGACATAGCTATAGAATGATTTGGGGTTGTCTTTAGAATCAGTGGCGAATTTGTTTTCATAACTAGCGTTGGAGGATTTTATGAGGGATCTCACCTTCTTACTGAGGCTGACCAGGGAGTTCCTCCAATCATGGGATTTTACACTTTTTTGCAACAGTTTCTTTCTTCTCTCGTAGAGTTTCTTTATGGCAGAAGACCACCAGATTGGCTTCCTTTTTTTGGGAGGATAGTATCTTGGTTCTGTTAGGGATAGCATGATCCATGCACTCATGTAAGTGCTTATAAAGTGCATTTGTGTAGGATTCAGCAGTTTTGCCTCTATTTCCATCTGCAAGGGTGTCGTAAAGTTTGCCACTTCTGTCTTAAGAAGCGTGAAGTTGGCTTTGGAGAGATTTTTTATGGATGTTTCCCTAATGGGGGATGGGGGCAGGATGTGGATGTCTAGGATGATTAGCTTGTGGTCAGATCTGACCAATGAGGAATTGACCTCTGGTGTGGAACACCAGTCGCCCAAGTTGGTGATGACCAGGTCTAGGATATTGCTGCCTCTGGTGAGGGTGTGGATAAGTTGATCCAAGGCGTTGGAATTTATGAACAAAAGAGTTGGTACATGAGTAGTTTTCCCAGTTAATGGTGGGGTAGTTGAAATCACCCATTATTAGAGTGTTGGGTTGTACCCTAATATTTTCCAGTGTATCAAGAAAAGTGGAGTGGGAATCCTGGGGCATGGTTGGGGGTCTAAATCAAGCTACAATCTGGATTGTGGTCTTGCCCAGAATTAGTTGAACTTGGATAATCTCAGATGCATTATGCTGAGCAACTAGTTTGGAGGTGTGTATATCCTTAATGAATATGGACACATCCTTGCATTTAGTGTTTCGGTCCAGGTTAGGTGGCCGAAAGGTGTGGTATGAATTATAGCCTGGTAATGCAGGGGTGCTGTCTGGAGCTTTGAACCAGGTCTCTGTCACGTCACAGATGTTGATGTTCTCCATTTTAAGGAATGCCTCAAGTGAGTGCACATTGAGGTTTAGACTTCTAGCTTTGAGTAGCATTACCCTCAGATTTTGCTTGCCTGTACCTGTTATGGTGGTGAATTTGTCATTTGAACCTTGCCTAAAAAAGGCACTATAGGGGTGGCAAGAGCCTTTGCCAGTATCCGGAATCCCAAGGGTGACAGGTGCAGGCCAAGCATCGTGGTCTGTCAATCATGTCATCCCAGTCAGACAGATACTGGATTCCCTTAGAATGATACCAGAAGCTTAGCCAATTGTTGAAGTCAGTCATTTTGTCCTTTTACTGTGGTATCATTCTGGGTGATGGCAGGATGCTACGCAGGGTTAGGGTCATACCTGCCTGGTCTACAAGATTGGAGAGCTCCTCCATGTCTCTTTTCATGTAGTCCAGGGAGGTACGTCTCAGGTCATTCACACCAACATGGACAATAACAGAGTCATATTTGTACTTATTGTGAAGTGACCTAAGTGCGTGCGTTATGTGGTGAATCCTGGCACCCAACAGGCAGCTGACAGTAACTTTCTCCTTGTTTAGCCAGGTGAGTGGAACATCAGTGTGCCTGACTATAGAGTCACCTATGACTAGAGTGTTGGGTACGTTATGCCTTATGGGCTGTAGTTGAGTGGCACACTGAGTTTGTGGGCTATGCGTCATTTGGGTTGTGTTGGGGGGTGGAGGTTGCTTGCATTTCTGCTTTGGAGGTCTCGGTTGTTTGGGCAGATTTTTATTGGGAGCCTCTGTGAATGTAGGCGTGTTTTTTGTGCTTCTATGTGTGTGTTTTGATGGTGTAGGTTTTGAGGGACTATGTGATGAGTGTGGTGTGGTGCAGGTGTTTACCTTCTCCTCTTGACTGTCTAGTCCAGTCTTCGGTGAAGAGTGCTTTGCTTCCAGTTTGGCTATATAAGTGCGTCTCTCACAGGTTTTAGTGTTGGGTGGTAGGAGGAGACGGTTGTCTGTGTATATGACAATCATTTAATATTTCCAGAAATTTTAGTTTGTAGAGAAATTAAAGGTAATTTAGTCTAATACAAATAGGAACTGCAATATGAAGTGAGGGAAAAACAGCCTTAAGACATATTTAGAGAGAAAGTCAGGGAAGATAATTAATTAGATGGCAGTAAGGAAGAAAGTAGAGAAGAGAGAGCAAGGAAGTATAAGGAATGAAAAGGTACTTGTTCACATTTAAGGATATAGGTCCAGCTCTACAGAATTTAATTAGACCTTATTCCACCGCTAGAACCTTAAGATTCAGAATCCAAAACCGCCTAAAAGTCATCAAACATAACAATGATGCAGGAAAATCTTTCTTTAACTATTCCACAGCTAAAGCTTGGAACTCCTTACCTTACCACCTAACCTCCATGTGCTCCACTACCGAATTCAAAAAGCTTCTCAAAGCATACTACATGGATGCCTGGTTATGCTCTGTGACTCCCCAGGATAAACATTGTTCAGCTACTCATCCCTCATCTAAACCTAATCTCAATCTAATTTCCATAGAGCAAATAGTCCACCAAATATGTTTACTATAACTGCACCACCTACCTGGATATATAATAAAAACGCTATACTTGTCAAATAACATTCAAAGCTTCTATGTGAAGTATTATACTGGTACTACCTACATATGAAACTATCTACTACAGTTCCTCATTGTGTTCTGATATGTGAAAATATCTGAAAATGTTTCTTGTTGTATTTTTGCTGTATGTCATCTTTTGCCAACTATTATTAATAGATATCTAGGCTATATAACCTGATGATTCATACTTTTTTGACCTGTGAAACTCTGAACTGTGTAATATGTGATTTGTACTTGTTTGACCTGTGTAGAACTGTCTAAAATGTATCTGGAGCATTTCTCCCCGGGCCTCCACTGAAAAAGGACCGGTGTCCAGTTGGACTTTCCCAGTAAACAAATGTAAAATAAAAAATAAAATAAAATAAATAAATAAATAATAGGTTATCTTGGTTTTGAGCAAGAACAAAGTCTGTGGCTGACAAAGTTTGCTGATGACTGCAAACTGGGAGCAGTCATTGAGTTCCCAAATGATGTCAACATTCTACAAGGACTTACGCAAACCAATTATTGGTGCCAAAGTCATGGTCTTAGACTCAATGCAAAAAAATGCATTATCATCCCCTTTGGCAAAGGGAATGTTCCCGCAGAATACCATATTAATAACAACACCCTAAGCTCTAAATCAGTGGTGAAAGATTTGGGCACACAGGTTGACAGCAACCTTACTTTCAATCACCATGTCTCCATGGTGGTAAGGAAGGCTTCAACATTGCTCACCTCATAAGCAAGGGCATAGACTCCAGAACATAGATTCATAAGTAGGTACTAGGCTATCGGCCCAAGGGCCTACGTAAGCCTAGCCAACAAGGTTCCCTGGCTTACGCCACCCAAGAAAGTTATTTAAAGAGGTTATAATCCCCCTGTAATTTTCCCTCATCAGGCCAATAACAGAGTACAGTGCTCCCTTTGGTATGTACATAAACAGGCACCTGCAGCAAGTGGAGAGACCTCAAAAGTTCCTCAGAAAGAAAATTCAGGGTCTTTAGCACATGTCTTATGTGAACAGACTGAAATTACTGTCACTATACTCTGTATCATACAAACATCTCAGAGACGACCTGTGCCTTGCATACAGAGCAACCTCTGGTTGTGCCTTAATGGAAATGCGGCACATTCATAAGTCAAATGGTACAGGATTCACTCACTCTAGGGACCTTAACCTAGCATGTGACATCAGCAGGACTTGCTGGAGAGACAAATATGTCTCCCAGAGGTTGCCTCTGCTCTGGAATAAATACAGGTTAACCAGAGTCCCTCATTAACCCTTTTAAGTGTAACTTGGACAAATGGATGGGAAACCGCAAATTCACCGCAGGGGTTTCACCTGTGTCCCTCTTGGACAGGAGCAGTAGATGCTGATTTACATCTGCTTATAACATAGACCATATCTCTAACCCTTAAGGGAGCAAGGGTTGAACTGTTTTAGGCTTGTAAGGGCCCTAGGGCCATTAGCTTAGTAACCTCCTATGAACCTTTGAAGAAGGCCAGATTTTAGCTAGGAAGTCTTCTCAGAGTGGTTTTGAAAGATGGGAGGGAGGGGTATAGACCTGACAGATACAGGTAAGGAGTTCCAGGCCTTAGCAGCCTTGCATGAATACAGACAATGCCCAGCATATTTGCTAGGTTTGTAGACAGACAGGAGTTTTTGGTCACTGGATCACAATGACTTACT
This sequence comes from Protopterus annectens, assembly GCF_019279795.1. Taxonomy (NCBI): domain Eukaryota; kingdom Metazoa; phylum Chordata; order Ceratodontiformes; family Protopteridae; genus Protopterus; species Protopterus annectens. Next base: position 1,674,567,292 of record NC_056729.1, read on the forward strand.
GGGAACATAGCTGTGTAGAACGTTTTTTAGTGCTGGACAAGCAGATGGATGCTAGATAACTTTATAGGTGGTAAGAAATTGTGTGTATGTATGTGCTGCAAACTTAGCAACTTTGTTATAGCATTGTTCAAGTATTAATTTTTGTGAAGCCTGGAAGTTAGTAAGGATGGCAGCACCACTAAGAAGAGCGGGGAGGAGATACTTAGTAGCAAGTGTAGCTTTAGTTGCATCAGTGAGAAAGTTTTTGGCTCTGTAAAGCATCCCTAGTTTTTGATGAGTTTTTCTTATGTAATTTGTATATGCAGGTTGAATGTAAGATTATCATCCACTATCACCCCTAATAGTTTACTATGAGAAGTGATTTCAATGGTTGTATTATCAAGAGGATGACAATTGTTTTTTTTTTTTTTTTCATGAGAGAGGGATTTGAGGAAAAAAGTAGTAACTTGGTCTTGTTTGGATTGAGTATGAGTTGTGAGTTATAAAACCATGTTTCAGGGGCTGTTAATGCTTCCTGAGTAATTTTTTGGAGGTGCACCATGTTGTCAGATGTGCAAATGAGAGTGGAATCATCTGCGTATTGTATTCGGGTGGCCTGTTGTGTGGAAGTATAGAGGGTGTTGTTGAAAATGTTAAAGAGGAGGGGACCAAGGCTAGAGCCTTGTGGTACACCTGTGGTGACTGGGAAGCAATGAGAGAGTGTGGAGTGCCATTTTACTGATTGATACCTACTGGACAGGAAGCCTTTGAACCACAGAAAGGTGGGCTGAGAGAGACATAGTGAGGACATTTGAAGTAGAAGTTTGCTGTAACAAACTGTGTTAAAGGCTTTAGACAAGTCTAGACATAAGGAAGAGACTAGTTTGCTGTTATCTCTAGCTTTATTTATACTATAGTATCTATACAGGTTAGAAGGGCATACTATGGGAAGAATTGAAGCCATGTTGTGTAGGGGACAGGAGTTCTTCCTGCAGGAGATAGTCTAGTAATTGTTTTTGAATACATTTTTCAAGTATTTTGGCTACAGGTCTAAAGTTATTAATGTCTGTTGAGTTTCCTCCTCTTTATGGAGGGATAATGTGCGACTTTTTCCAGAAAGAGGGAATGTGAGATTTCTGGATTGACCTATTTATAAGGATACAGACAGGATGGGAAATGTTAATGGCTGCTGTCTTTAGGTACTCACTTGGAAGGTTATCATCTGAAGAAGAGCACAGTTTAAGTTTGTTTAAGAGTAGTTTTATTTAGGATATGGGGATAGGTTTGAAGGTGAAAGTGGATGTGGTGATATGTGGCTGTTGGGCAGGGTTGGGGTTAGAGATGCAATACTACCTATAAAATAAAAGTTAAACTGTATTGCAGTTTTGAGTGGTGATTTATTGGGAGAGGGCTTTGGGTTGAGTTTTTGGCTGGGGTGTAAGACTTCTTTAATGGATGTCCAACATTTTTAGGGTTGTAAAACAGCAAGAGCGCCCATTCGGTAAACTGACTTGGAGTTACAAACAGTCCAACAAAAATACCAAAAAGTCCAAGTGCAGAACCACAGTTGAAAGGTAAAAAATGCACTTTAATAACAGGAATAAAAGGTAAGCACTTTCACAATCTCACTCGATTGCTTCTTCAAACCATAAAATTAAAAAACAAATCCTCTTAATATATATGACTACAAGAAAAAACTCCCTGTCACATCAACAGATCAATTAATGCATCTTAATTAATGAGCAGATGCAATGCACTGAGGCAGTAGGACAAAGACATAAAAAACACATATGCAAAATATATCACACAAATATAATAATGAAAAAAACGAAAAAAAACATTTTAATTTTATGGTCTGAAGAAGCAATCAAGTGAGATTGTGAAAGTGCTTACCTTTTATTCCTGTTATTAAAGTGCGTTTTTTTTTTACCTTTCAACTGTGGTTCTGCACTTGGGTTTTTTGGTATTTTTAGGGTTGTGTTTAGTAGTATTGTGAATGTTATTATTGTACAGTTTTTTTGTCTTCATTTATTTGCTTTTTAGTATGATTGTGAACTTTTCAAGACATTGAGGTGTTTTATATTTTTGCAGTTCTTCCCCTGCTTTCTCTCTATCCTACATCAGCATTCTACAATTTTTGCATTATTTGTTTTCAGTCTCTTCTTTCTATGAGCTGCAAGGGTATTTAGGATATTTAGAAAAGTTGTGTTGAATTCAGTAACAGCATCATTCCACTTGATAGTGTAGTAATGAACATTACTGGGTTAAACTTGGAAAGGTTACTCATTGTTTTATAAATATGCTGTTTATCTGGATGTGTGAGATGTATAGACTGGGATATGACCACTGAGTGAGTCTGACATTGTACATGTGGTAGAGTATTTGCTAGGGTCTTATAATAGGATCCAGTCTAATAGAGAATTTGATGTCTTGCTGTAATGTGTGGGGCTATTAATTAGTTGTGTGAAAACATTTAAGTTCATGGTAGATGAAGGGGAGTTAGCGTTTATGTCCAATCAGTTGACATTTACATCACCTGGTAATATTATTTCTTGTGGAAATGTTATGGGTATCCAATGTGGGATATCTTCAAGTGTAGCTGTATTGTCACCAGGAGGGATACAAAGGACCGTGATACATACCAATGTAGGATATCTTCCAGTGTAGCTGTATTGTCACCAGGAGGGATACAAAGGACAGTAATGCATATTTGTTAATAATTGTTTATCATCAGGAAAACAATAAGATGCTCTGCTGAACTGAATGTTGATGTTGGGTTGATGTATGGAGAAATGTGGTAGGTATTGGGAAATATTAAAATAATGCCATCACCTTTCCATTTTATACGATCATTACGGATATTATAGCCAGGAGTTATAACTTCAGAGTCGTTTATGCTGGGTTTAAGCTAAGTTTGAGTTACAAGGAGAATATCAGACTTACGTTGGCAATCCAGTCATGTAGTTCAGCAGTTTTATTTCTTATAATTCTAATACTTACTGCAGCAAAAAATAGATCACCAATGTGGGGATTGACTGTTGTTGGGTTACAGGTGTGTGTGGGAGAGAAGTATCTTTGTGTTCATTGTGATAGGTGGGGCCAGGATTAGGATGTATATCTTTTCCTTGAAGAATTTTAGTATATTGGTGATTATGCATACTAGTTTTTTGGAAAGGATTATTGCACTTAATTTTTGTTTTGATTTGACTTGAAGTGCAGTTAATCAGTCTATATGTGGAATAAATGTGAGGGGCAGTATTAAATAGGTTTGGTGCAATGTGCGGAGAGTGTAAAGAGGAAGCATGGATAGGTGGTTGGGACAGAGCTGGAGAGATGTTGAGAGATATTATTGAGTCATGGTAGGATGTAAGATGGCTCAGTAGGATGAGACGAATAGAGGATAAGTTGAAGAGTAGCATAATTAAATACAAGAATCTGTATTTTGTAGATGTTAGGTGGTGGAGGAGTAGCAAGGATGAAGGAAACAAGTTGCATGACAGTATGAGATTCAGTGATGGTGGACTTTGAAAGCTGGAAGAGAATAGGTAAGGAGAAAAGTATTTTCTATAAAAGAGGTAAATTGTCCAGGTATCTTCTCTGGAATATAAGGAATAGAGGTGTATTAAAGGCTAGAGCATAATAATATAGTCAAAAAAAGAAGAAATGAGGGTTTATTTGAGAAAAGAAAAGAACACAATGTAGACTAGATATGCAATATTAGGGAGGATTGGGATAATAAATGGCTATAGTGCAAAAGAGTATGGGCGGGAGAAAGATATCCTATGCTATTGCCAAATTATGGAATGCCCTCCCTCCATCTATCACCCAATGCTGTCACCAAATTATGGAATGTCCTCCCTCCATCACCCAATTAAACTCTGTAAGAACATTCAAAACAGCACTGAAAGACCACTTTCTTAACATCCACATCTGCTCCTGTAATCACATGACTAAACCACCATAAGCTTATTCCTTAGCCTATATTCTTCTTATTTTCCTTTTATTTACCTGGTAACTTTAATTATTTTTGTTAACCACTATGTTACTACTGTATTTCTCGTTTATGAGATTGAATGTATTCTACTCTGTTTCAATTATCGGTACTGTGCCTCTGTTTTCCTCTGCTTAACATTTACACTTTATGTTTTTATATTAGTTTTCGTAATTGTTTGTGTGGAGCTTTTCTTCTCGGGCCTCACTGAAAATGGGTCCTTGGCCCAGTGGACTTTCCCGGTCAACAAATGTCAATAAATAATAAAAAAATAAATTTGGGAATGGGGCTAAAAATAAATAGAGACAGGAAACAAGAAGCAGAAGTGTATGTATAGAAGTAGTAAAGTTCTTTGGGGAGGGTTTTGGAATAAGAGTCACAAGTAAAATGTGTATGTAAGAATCATAATACTAGAGTAAATGGGGGTGGGTAGAAATGCAGGGTAGGGGAATGAAGCCAAGTGGGCTTCCCACCCTCAAGCCAGTTTACAACTGAGAGCAATCAGTTTATTGTCAGAAAAAAGGAATTAACAAAGAGATACAAATAAAATAAGTTGTTTGTCATTTCCTGAGACTAAATAACTGGAATATGCAGTACAGTCTACTTGTCAAACAAAAGGAGATAGTGGTCAACTTAGTAAGAAGTCCTTAGAGTGCACACAATATTTCACGGAAACTTTCAATAACAGAGCAGGCATGTATTTAACTGATTAAAGTTAATTAATACACAGCAAGGTTCCCTATGATAACTGTGCTTACATTAAACACTGACAAAATGCTCAGTAAACTTGTAGGTGTAGGGCCTTGTGGCAGAGCTCCTGCAATATCGACATCAGACGTAGTGACCACCGGCCCTGAAATGAAAGAAAGAAAGAAAAAACTCTACTACACTGTAAAATTATAATGTGGCAATAAAGTTAGTACTTATTATACAAAAAGGAGATGGAGGAAGGACCACAGTAAATCAGAACAAGGGAATACAGGGGAAATAGAAGAGTGAAGTAAGAAAGTATACGAATGTAAGCTCAAAGTTTTAGCTGGAAGTATACAGAGAGAGCCAAAGTAATACAGTGTTAATATACATCTGTATCGAGCAAATTATCAGAGCATGGTAGTACGCTGAGAAGCACAGTATAACACCATGACTTAGAAACATTCATGGGATTAACCAGTAATATATACAACTACCAGGATCCAGTTTTGGGGTCCTGCAGGGTACAAGAGCAACAGGAAGGAGAAAAGAGATACTCTAAGTGCCTCCATTTTGATTTTTTTTTTCATAATTTACTGCTCTCTGCATTTGTTTTTGATGTTTTTTTTTAATTTATCTGCATTTATTTAAATTGTATTTGCCTAATATTGCTACACACTCAAGTGTGCTAGCGTATACTGCATTTAAAGTGTTTTTGCTACTGTTCTAACTGTTTTTCTGCAAAAAAAAAAAAAAAAAGTTCTAAGCTTGTTTCCTGCCTTTCCTGTAACTAGTCTAGTCCAGATATAGATTTGCTGTATCCAAGACTGTTTCGTAAGTTTCTGAGCTCCCCCAGACCTTTCTGTGTTAGAAGGAAGCCTTCTACCTCATCAGTGGGAGTGGTAAGCACTAGGTAACTTAACTACCACAAGAGGAGTGGTTTCTGGCCCAGAAATTGTAGTTTATTGGCCATTTGGGCAATTTTTCCATCTCTTTCAACTTTCTGGTTTAAAAGCCCATGTTTGCACACCGTGCAGTGGTGCTCAGCTGAGGTAAACTATTATCGGTGCCAGAAAGTCTGCTCTTCAATTTTCCCCTTAGAACGTGCTCGTTCTTTTACTTCTTGCACTTCAATTAGTGTAATTGGCTAGCACTTTAGCAGGCTGTTGTAGCATTTATTGTAGCACACTTATGGGGCTATCAGCACTACCTGTGCCTACGCAGTAACAGCACCAGTACTTATTAGTTATGACCACCCCTCCTGGTATGATTGTAGGGTAATTTCCAGTGCTTTCTCCTGCTAACCTGGTGCACTTGGGCATTCTGAGACAACTGTCTAATGTACACAGACAACCCTCTACTCTTACTTCCCAACACTCATAACTGTGAGAGATGCACTTATATCACCAAACTGGAAGCAGTGCACACTCCAACCAAGACTGGACTAGCTGGTCAAGAGGAGAAGGTCAACACCTGCAACTCACTACATAGAACACACAGCCCTCCCAAACACCAGCCATCACAACCCACACACAGAAATACAAACCATGCACCCACCTTTGCGGAGGCTCTCAATAAAAATTTACCAAACAACAGAGACCCCTGAGACAAAAACACACTCGACCCTCACAACACCAACCCCAAAACACATAGCTCACCACCACAGTGTACCCCTCAACCCAAGCCCTTAAGGCAAAACACCTTGCCCAATCATAGGAGACTCAATTTTGAGGCACATTGATGTCCCACTCACTAGGTTGAACAAGTAGAAGCTGACAGTCAGTTGTCTTTCAGGTGCCAGGATCCGCCACATAACACATGCACTCAGGCCACTCCAGAACAAGTACAAATATGACTCAGTCATTGTCCATGTGGGTGTGAATGACCTGATATGTACCTCTCTGGACTACATGAAAAGAGATGTGATGGAACTCTTGGATTATGTGGCCCAGGCAGGTATGACCCTAGCCCTGAGCAGTATTCTACCATCACTCAGAATGATACCACAGTACGAGCAGAAAATGATTGACTTCAACAATTGGCTAAGTTTCTGGTGTCATTCAAAGGGGATCCAGTATCTGTCTGCCTGGGACGACATGATCAACAGACCTTGACGCTTTGCCAGAGACAGGCTGCATCTCTCACCCCTGGGATTCCAGGTACTGGCTAAGGCTCTTGTCACCCCTACAGTGACTTTTTTAGGCAGTGTTCAAAAGACCAAAATTCCACCATAACAACTACAAACAAATACAGTCTGAGGGTCATGCTGCTCAATGCCAGAAGTCTAAATCTCAAGATGCACTCACTCGAAGCTCTCCTCAAAATAGAGAATGTCAACATCTGTGCTGTAATGGAGACCTGGTTTAAAGAGGCAGAAAGCACCCCTGCACTCCCAGCCTACAACTCATTCCATACCTTTCAGCCCCAGAATATGGCCAGAAGCTCCAAAGGTGGTGGTGTCTCCATATTCTTAAAGGATAAGCACACCTCTAGACTGGTAGCCCAGCATAATGCATCCAAGATACTTCAGGTGCAAGTAACACTGGGTAAGATGGCGATACAAGTCATAGCCTGCTACAGAACCCCAAACATGTCCCCAGACTCTCACTCCAACTTCCTAAGCACCCTGGAACCTATCAAGGTCCAACCCAATACTCTCACACTGGATGACTGCAACTACCCCCTCCATCAACTGGGAAAACTATTCAAGTACCAAAGTACAGGCCCAACACTTTCTGGAATTTATCAATTCCAATGCCCTGGATCAGCTCATCTAACCCTCACTAGAGGAAGCAACATCCTCAACCTGGTTATCACCAACATGGGAGACCGTTGCTCCACACCTATAATCAATTCCTCCCTGGTTAAATCTGACCACAAACTGATCACCATGGAAATCTCCATCTCACCTACACCCCCCACTAAGGTGACCACCCTGAAAAACTTTTCTAAAGCCGACTTTGGGCTCCTGAAAACAGAGGTGTCTAACTTCTTGGCACCCATGCCAATGGAAAATAGCTGCATGACTGCTGAATCATACAACAATGCACTGTACGAGCACGTACACAAATGCATGGACCTTGCCATACCAAACAGAACTAAGATACTCTCCAACAAAAAAAGGAAGCAAATCTGGTGGTCCCCAGCTATCAATAAACTCTACAACAGAAGGAAGAAACTGTTGCTGAAAAAAATGAAGTCACAAGACTGGAAAACCTCCCTTATCAGTCTCAACAAAAAGCTGAGATCCCTTATCAAATCCTCTAAAGCCAGCTATGAAGGCAGACTTGCAGCTGACACCAAAAACAACCACAAAGCCTTCTATAGCTATATCAAAAACCTCAAAGGCAATACCCAGATTTGCTCTGAGTTATTGCACAATGGCACCTCCTATACTGAGCCAAAAGATACAGCCAACATACCGGCCGACAGATTCAGTGCCAACTTTACCCCTCCCCCCCAGGGCCCTATCACAATACCAGGAGAAAGCCTGGTACCCACCATTTCTGCGGAACAGCTAAAAGCTTCACTGTCCAAAGCCAAGAATATAGGGTCCATGGGACCCAATAATATCCCTGGCTGCGTCCTACATGAGCTACAAAATGAACTGGCACCACATCTGTGTGCCCTGTTCAATCATAGCCTTACCTCAGGCTATGTCCCTAACGAATGGTGCACTGCTACAGTCATCCCAGTCCATAAAGGGGGAGCAACTACAGACCCTGGGAACTATCACCCCATTAGCTTGAAGTGTCTGGTATGCAAAGTTATGGAGCGCATCATCATGGACCTGCTTAACATAGATATAGGCAATCTCCAAACTCTTGACCCCACCCAGTTTGGTTTTGTCCAGGGGAGATCCTGCCTGCTGAACCTGGTTAACTTCTTTGAGGTAGTCACCAAGGCTGTGGATGAGGGTAAGGCAGTGCATACAGCCTACCTCGACCTGGCCAAGGCCTTTGATACCATTCTCCACTCAGGTATCACTGATAAACTCAGCAAACTAGGCATTAATCCTTACATAACTAGGTGGGTTGCAAATTGGCTCACAGACAGGACCCACAGAGTGAAAGTTGTGGATTCCACGTCAGACTGTCGATCAGTCATGAGTGGAGTCCCACAGGGCTTTGTCCTGAGCTCTCTCCTGTCTGGAATCTACTTCTCGGAAGTCCAGGCCAACACAGAAGAATTCTGGCTGACCAAGTTCGCTGATGACTGTTAAGCTAGGAGTCATTATCAACTCCCCAAGTGATACAGACATCCTACAAAAGGGCCTTTCTGAGACCAATGACTGGTGTCGGAACCATGGCCTGAAGCTTAATGCCAAAAAATGGGTTATCATCCCCTTTGGAAAAAACTCAATTACCACATTGATGGGAGCCCACTGAACACTGAAGTGGCCATAAGATATCTAGGCACCCAGGTCGACAGCCACCTCACCTTTGACCACCACACTGCCACTGTGGTCAGAAAGTCCTTCTACATGGCACATCTTATAACCAATCCAGGAAGAAAGAGGTCATCATCTCTCTCTACTCATCTCTCATTAGACCAGTCATCGAATATAATGCCCCGTTTGGCATGTACCTGACCAGACAACTACAACAGCTGGAGAGGCCACAAAAGTACCTCATAAAAAGGATGCTAGGCCTTAAACACATGTCCTACATGGACAGACTCAGGAAACTTCAGCTGTTCTCAGTCTCTTTTCATCTACTTAGAGGTGATCTCTGCTTGACTTACAAAGCCATGTCTGACCCAGCCCTACTTGAAATGCTACACCTAAAGAAATCCTAATCCCCCACACCACACGCTCCAGAGATAACAACCTCATTACCACAATTAACAGAACATGCTGGAGGGACAGGTTAATTTCCCAAAGACTGCCCATACTCTGGAATAAGCTTTCCATTCATGTCAAGCAGAGCACCTCACTGGCCCCCTTCAAGACAAATCTTGACAAGTGGATGAGTAACACAAAGTTCACTCCAAGAATCACTCCAGTTGCCCTACTGGGCATGGGCACTATGAATTAACATCGGGTGGCACGGTGCCTGGGCAATTTTTTTTGAGCTAGGCTTGTAACGGCTCCAGGGCCATTAGTATATTACACACCTATGAACCAGCAACTCACATTACACACATATGCATTAAAGGGAAACACGCTCAGTATACATAAAGCATATCCGATATGAATGGAATTGTTACGACTATAACACACTACCAAAGTCTTTTCACTGTTTCACACAATCTTAGTACACATAAATGTGACAGCACAACACACACCTGCCCTACGAAGAAAAATAATGACCGAGTGAGTGTAAGAGGGGGCAGCACCAAAGCCATATTTAGCAATACATTCTACTACAGAGACCATCCCACCCCTCAGGTCAATTTACAAGTGAGAAAGAGAAAAAAAAAGCAATTAACAAAGAGATGTAAGTAAAACAGGTTGCCTTGTCATTTCCTGATACTAAATAACTGGCATATGCAGTAAAGTCTATTAGTGAAGCAAAAGGGGCCAGTGGCCATCTTAGTAAGAAGTCTTTAGAGTGCACAGAGCATTTCAGAGAGACTTTCAATCACAGAGCAGGCATGTATTTAACTGATTAAAGTTATTACACAGCAAGGTATTTCATGATAAACATGCTTACATTAAACATTGACAAAATTCTCAGTAAACTTATAAATGTAGGACCTTGTGGCAGACTTCCTGCAATATCGAGATCAGATGTAGTGATCGCAAGCTATTAAACACTGACAACATTCTCAGTAAACTTGTAGGTGTAGGGCCTAGTGGCAGAGCTCCTGCAATATTGAGGTCAGATGTAGTGACCACAGGCTATTAAATACTGATAAAATTCTCAGTAAACCTGTAGGTGCAGGACCTAGTGGCAAAGCTCCTGCAATATCGCAGTCAGATATAGTGGCCGCAAGCTATTAAACAGGGACAAAATTCTCAGTAAACTTGTAGGTGTAGGGCCTTGTGGCAGAGCTCCTACAATATCGAGGTCTGATGTAGTGACTGCAGGCTCTGCTCAATGAAGGAAGACGGTGAGTGTAAGAGGAGACAACTATTTCGTCCCTATTCTGTTTATCATGTTTTACTTATATGACGTAGCTGACCTACTAAAAGTTGTGTTTCATCTATACATACAATAAATGTTGTACGTCTTGTTCTTCTGACTAGGAGCTATTCTTTGTATATAACTGAGAATGCCACGAGAAGCTTATGTACTGTATTTGCATTGTAATCATATTTGATGTCTTAGCGCTTCAGTTGTTTGCCTTATGCAGTACCAGCAGGAAGAACATTTAAAAGTTCTGTTTCAAAGACATTTGTCTTCTTCAATTGTGCTTAATAAAAATGTAATAAACTGTAAACTGTATATATTTAAAAAGTGAATCTGTTACTTGCAGATTAATTAGCATTACTGAACAGTCACAAACTTGTCGTTTTTTCTTTTTCCTCCTGGTAACCACCATTCCAAAACGTAAATTACATTAATGAAAACCATATTAAATGGTATGTTTAAAGAAATGTGTAATTAAAAAGAAAATGGAAAATCAGACAAGGAGGAATTCACAGGATGTACTTCACTGAATCCTTCTAATAAAAAACTCCCAAGTAACCGCAATCTACACATTCAGTTGCTGCAACCTTAGTGTTCCTTTTATTTAGTTAGAAGATGGCGGTACGCTGCTTATAGCTGTCAAAATACATCAAACACTGCAAAAAGCAACTCAGTCTCAGTTTACAAATAACTGTTACTGGCTCCATAACAATAAACTGCAAATTAGCAGTTTCAAAACAAATATGTTCTTCACTGCAACAAGTAAATTGACAACACTACCTCCTGTAATCTTAACAGACTTTAAACCAAATGTTTACTAGAAAACATATCAAGGAGTAACACTTGACCAATTATTAACATTTAATATGCACACAGATAACATTACCAACAATGCCCTATCTCAACTAAGCCTTTGTTATAATCTGTCACACCCTCTCTCAACAGTTGCCAGGATGGCGCTAGCCAAAATGACCCAATATGAAAGGCGGAATATGCCATTCCACTGATTGACCTTCACTCGACAAAAAATTCCCCCCAAATTCAAGGAATTGCCAGTGAAATACTTAAGATTTGTACTGCTAGGTTGGCATAATGGTTAAGGTGTTTACTTTACAGACACAAGGTACACAGTTTGATTCTCACACAGAGTAATTGGCTAGGCTTAAAATGGCCCATGAGGGCAGTTAGCCTAGTACTAATCTATGAACCTAACACTGCACTTTATATGACAAGGCAGACAGGCTATTCGTTACTAACACAGTCTCTTTTCTCCTTAAGTCTCTGATTCACAAAATTCTAACTTTAATAAGCTAAAGCAGTGTCCCAGAGTAGTGAGAGTAGCCCCTCTTGGAAGAATTGTAAAATATGCTTACAGTTCTCACTATTCCTCCGCTAATGTGGAGGAGTAGTATAGGAGGTCAGGATACTCTCAAAATTCCTCTGTTTTAGCAGGTAGTGGGCATCTGTACTTCTAGCCCAGGGTTGAGGAGATGGATTGACTCCACCAGTTTGGAGGGTAAGCACAACGCCCCCTTTGAAGGTATCTAGTTTGAATAATCTCAGATTTAAATCCCACCAGAGTTAAAAACCTCAGTTTACCAAACCCTCTTGATAATAATATCTTGGATAGCCAGAAAGGAAGTTAAAAGATTGAACAAAGACCAATCACAACTTGTGTTAGCCTGGGGGGATCGCCAGTATAATTTGTGCCCGTGTAGAAATTTCCTTAGACTTAAGAAGGTAAAAAAGCAACTGTAAAACTGCTAACGCCTCACACAAAGTGAACATTCCTCCCCAGTGCACCATGTCCACAGAACAGGTGACTTACAAATTCCATAACATTCACTTCTCAATGTCTGATGCACCTCTCTCTCTCTCTCTCTCTCTCTCTCTTGCTTGTGCTCTGTGTAGAGAGATCTTTTCAGATTCCTCTGGCACTAACTCCACAATTCTTTTTGACTGTATGACTTATGATATTTTGTCTGTAGCATCAGCTTACATAGACAGCTGTCTCCCTTTCTGTCTAATTAATACCTGCACTAACAGGTAGGTTTTTAAAGGGCTAACTACACAGAAAGTACAGTTGTGTACACTTACCATAAATGTAGCTTTTCTAGTGTATTCACTGTTGCAGTCATCACATTTGGGTAATCTGCTTGCAGGTAGCCCTCAGCCGGCCTAAATATCAGAGTCTTGGACTCATGTGTCAGATGCTGTCTCTTCTTCCATGATGTCAGGTCGTCAGGGGTATAAAACATGCAGCCGATGCCATTACATCAGTTTTTCTTGCCCCAGATGTTAGGTGCCCCCTCAATGGGAAGCAATTATATATTATGGTACACCTCCATCAAAAAGCAAATACAGCAGGAAACTTAAATACACTAAACAAGAAGGAAAGGTAGAGCCAAGAGAAGTCAGGGGGTTGGAGGGAGGGTAACCAGGACTGCAACAGTGAATACACTCTAACATCTAGATTTATGGTAAGTGTACACAACTGTACTATGTTCTTTGTGTTTCACTGTTGTAGTCGTCACATTTGGGTTGATTCCCAAAGCTAAGGAAGGAGGAAGTTAAAGAGCATTAGGGCCAGCTATTAAGCCCTGCAAAACTGCAGTGGCAAAACCAGCTCTGGATTTAGAAAAAATAGGTATGTGGTAATGCTTGGTGAAGGTATGTTCAGAGCTCCAGGTAGCAGCTTCTAGGATGTCCCTGGTAGGGACTTCTCTGAGAAATGCTGCAGAGGTAGATGCAGCCCTGGTGGAATGTGATCTTATCCCCTGTGGGGTAGGTTTTCCATGGTGCTTGTAGCAGAAATTAATGCAATGGGCTATCCCTTTAGAAATGGTTTGCTTTGAAATGACCTTGCCCTCTGCTCCTGCAGCAAAGCCAACTAGAAGCTGTTCAGATTTTCTGAGAGGCTTAGTTCTGTCCAAATAAAATCTAAGTTGTCTGTGCACATCCAAAGAGTGCAGTATTCATTCTCCTTTGTTTTGTGGGTTAGGGAAAAAGGTTGGCAAAAGAATGGACTGATTTAGGGCCACACTAGACACCACCTTGGGCATAAAGGAAGGATTGGTCCTGAGGGAAACCCTGCCTGCATGGAAGATAATGAAGGGTTCCACTGCCATGAGGGCCTGTAATTCAGACACTCTTCTTGCTGAAGTGATAGCTAGAAGGAAGGTTGTTTTCAAAGAAAGGAATTTCAACTCTGCAGTTGCAGCTGGCTCAGAGGGAGGGAGAGTGAGCTTTTCCAATACAAAGTTAAGGTCCCAGGCTGGAGTAGGGGCTCTCCTGGGAGTTCTTACATTTTTGGCACCTCTAAGGAATTGCTTTAGCAGGGAATAAGAGAAGAGGGGTGGCTCAGTATTATAATGAGCTGAAATGGCAGAGGCATGAATTTTAATTGACGAGAAGGATAGGCCATTCTGGAGCATTTCTGTTAAGTACTGAAGAATATGAGGTAAGCTGGGCACCGTTGTGCCCATCCCCTGAGTCTGGCTCCAGAAACAGTATATTTTCCACTTTTCAGCATAGGATTTTCTAGTACTAAGCCTCCTTGCCTCCAGAATGACATCTAGCACCTGCTTACTGAGGGATGCTATTGGAGAGCTCAAGTAATTAGCCAGGCTGCAAGGTTCAGGGTTTGAAGCTGAGGGTGCAGAATCTGTCCCGCCTGCTGGGACAGCAGGGAAGGGGTCTGAGGTAGGTGCCACGGTTCCAGCACTATGCAAGAGGGGGTACCTGTGCTGGCGTGGCCAGTCTGGTGCAATCAGTATTGTCCTTGGCTTGTCCTGTTTGATCTTTTGCAGAACCTTCGAGAGGACAGGCGGAGGGGGAAAGACATAAACTGAGAGGCTTTCCCAGATGAAGGACACGGCATCCACTTTCCAAGCTTGACTGTGGAATGTCCTTGTGCAGAATTTGTCCAATTGGTAGTTCTGAGGGGAGGCAAACAGGTCCCCCCATTTGTTCCTCAAGAGGTTGAATATTTTTGGTTCCAGTTTCCATTAGTGTGGGTCCATGAGATTTCTGCTCAGGTTGTCTGCCAGTGAATTTAGCTTGCCTGGCAGGAATTGAGCTTGTAGGTGCACTTGGAAGCTCAAGGCTGTGTTCCACAGAGCCATGGCTAGTCTGCAGAAAGGGTATGAGTGGGTGCCCCCCTGCTTGTTTATGTACCACATAACTGTGGTGTTGTCTGTCTTTACCAACAATTGCCCTGGAAGGGTGTGGTCTTTGAAGGCTGTCAGGGAATTCTGTACAGCTAACATTTCTTTTTGGTTGATATGCAGGTGCATCTATCTCGGGTTCCATTTGCCCTGAATGCTCTGCCCTGCCAAGTTAGCCCCCCCCCCATGCATAGTCTGATGCGTCTGTGGTTAGGGTTTGGGTGGCATGGGGTAGAGTGAAAGGAAGCCCCTTGTTGTGGTAGCAGGCTTCTGCCCACCAAAGGAACTCTGTCTTTATACAAGGAATGATAAGAATTATTGACTCCAGGTCCTGAATGTTGACTCCATAGGCTTTTTAAATACCATTGTAGTTTCCTCATATGCAGTCCTGCATATGGAATTAGTAGAATACAACAGGTCATGAACCCCAGGGCTTGCAGAATTTTCCTTGCAGATAGCTGGGGCTTTGTGGCCCAAAGTTTGAAGTAGGTTGTCAAATAAACTTGTTTCTCTGGAGTGAGAAAAGCCATCTGGGAAGTTGTGTTCAAGCTTGCTCCCAGGAATACAATCTGCTGGCAGGGTACTAGGTATGATTTCTTTTCATTTATGGTGTACCCCGGTGAGGTTAGAAGTTTATTTACGAATGCCAGATGTTTTAATAGCAAGTCCTGGCTTTCTGCCTGAATCAGAGAATCGTCCAAGTATGGGTATATTTGAATATTTCTCTGCCTGCAAAATGCAATGGCTGGAGCTAGACACTTTGTGAATACCCTGGGCGCAGTAGATAAGGCAAAGGGAAGTGCAGAGAACTGATAGTGCATGCAGCCTGCCGTGAAGCGTAGGTATTTCCTGCAAGATTCCCTTATTGGAATGTGCAGGTAAGCTTCCTTTAAGTCTAAGGTTGCCAACCAGGCATCTTTGCCTAGCATAGGAAGCAGCTGTTGAAGTGTTAGCATTTTGAATTTTGGGATTACCAGGAAGGTGTTTATAATAGAGAGGTCCAGGATGGGACACCAGGAGCTGTCTTTTCTGGGTACCAGGAAAAGTCTTGAATAAAACCCTTGTCCCATTTTTTCTGCTGACACAGGTTGAATAGCCCTGATACTTAGAAGAGAGAGAACCTGCTGTTGGGCCTCCGTCCACTGATTTGGGGGTAGGTCTGGCCAACCATTTGGGTTTGGTAGGGTGTGGACGTGGAATTTGTATCCTTGGGAAACTATATTTAAAACCCATTTGTTCTGTGTAATAAGTTCCCAGGTTTTTGCATGCAGGGCAAGTTTTCCTCCTAAGAGAGCATGCAGCTGAGCAGGGCTTGGAAGGGCTAAGGGTAAGTCATTGAGCCATTTTTCCATAGGGGGTGGCTTACTACTCCCTGCTTTGGAAGTGGGAGCCCCCCCATGGATTAGGTTTGTGCACAGCCTGAGACTATAACCTGGGTGGTCTGCTATTCCTGGGTTTGGACTGAGAAGGCCTGGAAGAGACTAGAAAGGATCAGTTCTTAGAAGGCCAATGCCTACTAAATCTGGGAGGCTATACCTGTAGGAAATCTTTAACAGTTTACATAGATTTAGTTTTTTTCTCCATTCTTTTGAGGACTTCTTCTGCTTTGTTGCCAAACAGGCGGTCTTGGTTTAAGGGAGCATCCAGTAATTTAGCTTTAACATGATCTGGCAAGTCTTGTTCCTTAAACCAAGCATGCCTTCTAAGTACAGACCCAGTGACAGCAGCCCTGCAAGATGCTTCTAAAGAGTCAAAACCACATTGCAAAGTATGTTTACCAACTTGTTCTGCAGAATGCATTAAATCATTTAATTCTTTGTGTTCAGCACAGTCAGGAATCAACATAATTTTCTGTCTAAGTAGTCCCATAATATGCTGCTGGTACTTTAACATTTGAAACTGGCAATTTAAAGCCCTAATGGTCAAAGTAGCAGAAGTGTATACCTTCTTACCCAATCTGTCCAGGGCTCTAGAATCTCTATCAGAAGGGGTAGGATTTTTGGCAGCAGTAGCCTTAATGCCCTTTGGTCCTTGGGAAATGGTCTCTGGATCTGCAGTAGGACTCTTGAACAGGAACTTGTGAGAGTCATGTTTTCTGTGAGCTGGAGGTAAAGTGTCTGGGGAAAGGCTAGATTCCAAGAAAGCATCATCTACAATGTACAGAACAGGAGGGATAGCTAAAGGACTGTGGTGAGGAAGGAGTAAGAATTCTCTAAGCCTCTTTTTGGAGTCAGAGTAATCTTGGCTTTCCCAGTGGAAATGTTCCCTAAGTGTGTGCAAGGTTTCACCAAAAGAAAAATCTTCTGAAGGGGAAGCAGAGGGAAAGAATCCTCTGCATCAGAATCCTCACAGTTAGATAAGGGCAAATCCTGGTCATCAAAAGGAACAGAAATATCAGATTCCTGATCAGAAGAATCAGAAGGAAATTCAGTTCTAGGTCTCTTAGAGGGGGAAGGCTGGCTTCCCTTAATTAATGTAACAAGGTATTCGGACATTCCAAGCATTTGTTTTTTAGGCATATGAGCCTGAGCATGAAGTTTGGATGTAGGTTTTCTAGGCATGTATCAAGTTTTAAGTCTGGATAAAGAAGATGGTGTTGGTTTAAAATGCAAGTCTGTAGGCCTGAATACACCCTCAGAAGCCAGTGCCTGCACAGTGGTTCCGGACCCATACAAGGTAGAGACATCTGTAGGTTCCATAGTTGAAGAAGCATCTTGCAGCATACCGGACTCCAAATGGGTCTCAGTAGAGGCCTACACATCTGAGGTAGTGGGTATCAGGGGTTGCGAAAGTGTCTCACTGAATACCAGTGGACTGGCGACTAGCTTAACGGAAGCACCGTCGGCAGTTTTGGACCTATGTGGTCTGTCTCTGTCTTTATCATTACATTTTTTCGGACGATCAGTAGTCAGATGGTTTAACGAAGCCATTTCAGAGTACTGATACTGAGTACCAAAATAATTTGCTGCAAAGATAGCCCGATGACAAATAGTTCGCGGGTTGAACAAGGCACAAAACCAACAGAGAAGGACATCGTGGTCTGGGCCTAAGCAAAGGATGCAGTACGAATGAAAATCTTTATGAGGTATTTGCTTTCCACAAGTAAGACAATTGTTAACTTTTACTGACATCGGTTGGAGCAAGAAAAAAGATCCCCAACGGGGTACTTATCTTTTTTGAAGACTTTGGTTTTGAAACTCGAAAAAGAAAATTTCAGGAGTCGGCCGAAGGCAAGAAAGACTGATATAATGACATCGGCTGCATGTTTTATACCCCTGACAACCTGACGTCACAGAAAAAGAGACAGCATCCGACGCAGGAATCCAAGACTCTGGTATTCAGGCTGGCTGAGGGCTACCTGCAGGCAGATAACCCAAATGTGATTACTGCAACAGTGAAACACAAAGAACATCACCTTGCTATATCCAAATACCCATTACTATGTGCTTTACTCCTAAATTTTTGTCAGAGTACTATTTACATTTCAAGATGAAAGAGAAGGTATTTTCCACCAAGCTTGCACAGCCTACAGTGACCTCATGTAGCTTTGGTATGGGGTCTAAGCATAAGTGATAGCGGACATTGGGAAGTGACTGTTATAGAAAAGAGCAAACACTGAAGCATGCCACTCTTGCTAATGACACAGCCATGAAATGCTGTCTTGTGAAAATAAGAATAGCTTTCACAGCATACTGTTCTGCATGTTTATAACGGCTAATATATTAGAATGCAAATTCTACCAGTTTACTGTGCTGTGTTAGTTTACACTGTCAACGCATTCAACTCACATTTTGCATGTTTTGTTGAATGTACTGCCTACATTGTGTCACTGTTCATGTATTTACCCGAGTTGTGACTGAAAAGGTTCAGATGACCAACCCACCTACCTCATTAACTCATTGTGAAATCAATGAATAAAATATATGTTGGATCTTAAGCCAAGTATGATTGAGCACTGGTCACATATCACATCTAACAAATTAGGAATGAGACTTCGCTTTCATCTCATCAGGTAAAATGAAATAAATGACACACAGTGGGGATCTACCCTGGAAAATAGGTATTGAAACAGTTAAGTGTTAAAGTCTTTTAACAATCAAACTTGATAACAAAGGTTCTGTATTAACTGCTGTGGATGTAGTGTCAGACTAGACAACACAAATGATACATGCATCATTTACTTAGTACAGTACTTAAAATGTATCACTAATAATTGTTTATTATTTATGCAGTACACTGAATGCACATGATGGATGTGAGCATGTTAGTTAGTTTTTACATGTAATGGTTAATGAATTGTATTTTGCAAATTAGTTTCAGAAATAAAGCTTTTCCTGACCTCAATCCCATCGTCTGGCAATGGGTAGCGCAGCGGTTGGCATTGTCACCTCACAGCAAGAGGTTCTCTGGTCCAGTTCTCGGCTGGGATGCCTTCTGTGTGGAGTCTTCGTGTTCTCCCTGCATTTATGTGGGTTTCCTCCCACATTCCAAAGACGTGTCAGGAGCCTTCCTCTCTGTGCCTCTGCTGAAAATGTGCTCTGTCCCAGTTGGACTTTCCCAGTAAACAAAAGTTAAATAATATTCTTACCTGACTAATCTAGAATTAAACATTAAATTCCACTTTGCTATTATCTGATATAGTTTGCAGGATTGTGTAAAAGTGTAGTGATGCAGCGGTAGCATTGTCACCTCACAGCAGGAAGTTCCCTGGTTTGATTCTCGGCCCGAGTGCCTTCTGTGCGGAGTCTGCATATCCTTGCATTTGTGTGGGTTTCCTTCCACATTACAAAGACATGCATCTAGAGCTTTTCTCCCCAGGCCTCCACTGAAAATTGGCTTTGTTCCAAGTTGGACTTTCCAGTTAACAAATGTTAAATTAATAAATTAAATAAATAAATAAAAAAATATTTGAAGCTAACCAAAGAAATGTTTACTTAATGTCAGAAAACATAAACTACAATGAAAACAGTACAATGTTTGGTAATGAGCAGAAAACAAGACAATGATTTAAATACAGTTGGTGCACTACATTTACTGTTTAATGATTAGATCATTGGTCCATATAATTTTTCTCCTGTTTTCATGGCCTGTTCAGAATTTGTGCACAGGCTGTTTAAGAAAATAGCTAAAGCAAGATGTTACAAGTATTAACCAGCATTAAGACTTGGTTTCTGAAAGGAAACTTTGATATTCCTGCTATTCCTTACACAGCCCACCTTCCAGTACTAACATTTCTTACACCCATAGTCTTGTTTTCATCCTCTGCATGTCAGCAGCTTTACTGCTTACCCTAACTTTAGACCTTTAACACCTACTACTCTCTACCAACCCCTCCACTCCCAACTTATTACTTTCCCCAAATATATCAATTCCTTCTCCCCTTTACAAACCAGGTAACCAGAGAGAACACAAACAGACCAAACTGGTAAACTTGTCACAGCAGGTCAGTCCAGAGGTAAATCCAAATGAACACAGAGGAGTCTTCCATGGATAAAACACTGGTTTATTAAAACAATAAAGGATTAATCGCTTTCGTTTAATAAAACTTCTTCAGAATCACTAACCTTCTCAAACCACCATCCTTTAAATTAGATTGTGTTATATTAAACGATCTGTTTCCACATTATAGAAATGAATTTTTGGACATTTTTAAAAGAACTGACTGTGATATCAGTAAAATTAAACAAAATAAAGAGAAAAAGTCTGAAAGAGACCGCGTTACTTACGCGGAAGGCAGGGCGTACCCAAAACCTTCAAGAGCCAATGCAAGCAGCGAACGCCATGATGGATATGAGAGGGATGACCCTACGAGGTATGATCATCAGGCCCATACTACAGCAGACATCCCCTTAGAAGTGAATGGGCCGAGGAGGTTGGAGGGAATCCGAAACCAGAAGGAGAGGTAGAACACCGGGAATTACAATACCCGGTGGAATCCACTAACAACTCAATGGCAAGATCAACGCATGTATGGCCAGTATTGGAGGTAGAAGACCCATTTATTATTTTGGATACATTTCAAGAACTGGAAGAAGTAGAAGAATGTACCTGTATGACTATTTACAACCAAACAGGTGACTTTGCAATCTATGATTACAGTGATTATAATTGTAATATTGAACATGCTAATTTACTAAGTAAAGTGAACTTTTTGTGCCTACTGCTATTATCACTGTGGACAAGTTAATTATAGGTTCATAGGTCAGTACTAGGCTATCGGCCCTAGGGCCTATACAAGCCTAGCCATAACAATTCCCTGGATATTTCTTCCCACAATATTTACTTCTCTGGACCCCTGTCTAGCAGGACGACTGACATGATCCCCAGGGTGAATTTCCTATCTCCCATCCAATCATCAAGGTTCCTTTTGAAGAGGGACAATGAGCTGCTCTGCTTGACATGTATGGGCAATCTATTCCAGAGTATGGGGAGCCTCTGGGTCAGGAACCTATCCCTCCAGCATGTTTTGTTCATTGTGATGACAAGGTTTAGATCACTGGAGCATGCAGCTCTGAGAGACTGGGATTTCTTTAAGTGGAGCATGCCCAACAGCACAGGGTTTGACATGGCCTTGTATGTTAAGCAGAGATCACCTCTGAGTAGGCAATATGCCACAGAGTACAGCTGGAGTTTTTTTAGACGGTCAGCATATGGCATCTTCATTAGACCTGTGATTCTTTTAGTGAGGTATTTCTGTGGGCTTTCCAGCTGTTGTAGATGTCTTGTGAGGTACATACCAAATGGGGCATTATACTCTATAGTGGGTCTAATGAGAGATGAGTATAGTGGGACAATGATCTCCTTTTTCCTGGATGAAAAGCCCTTAGTGATGAGGTGTGCCACATAGAAGGATTTCCTGACTGTTGTGGCAATGTGGCTATTGAAAGTGAGACCACTGTCCACCTGTGTCCCTAAGTCTCTCATCACACTTTCAATGTTTAGTATACTGCCACCTATGTGGTAATTCATGGGTACATGTTTTTTTTCCAAAGGGGATAACTATACATTTCTTGGCATTAAGCTTGTGCCCATGGCTCTGGCACCAGGCATCTGCTTATGTAAGGCCCTTTTGTAGACTATCCACATAATTTGGGGATTCAATAATGGCTCCCCAGTTTGCAGTCATCTGCAAACTTTGTTAGCCAGAGTCCCTTAGTATTGGCCTGTACTTCAGAGAAGTAGATGCCAAACAAGACTGGTCCCAGGACTGAACCCTGAGGTACTCCACCTGTCACTTGTCTGGAGCTGTATTTGGAGATGGCTACTTTTACATTCTGGGTTCTGTCAGTAAGCCAGTTGGCAACCCATCGAGTGACATATGGATTTATGCCCAGCTTAGTAAGTTTATCTATGATTCCAGAGTGGGGGATGGTGTTGAAGGCCTTGGCAAGGTCCAGATAGGCTGTGTGGACCTCCTTATCCTCGTCCACAGCTCTGGAGACTGATTCGAAGAAGTCAATCAGATTCAGGAGACAAGCATATTTGATTAGCCTATATGATCTCCACAAATGAGGACTTTTTAAGGGAATTTGAGGTGTTATATAATATGTTTGTTCATAGGGATTATCCCCGGGAAATTATTAAGGGGGTGTTTGAGAAAATAAAAGAGAAAAGGAGAAAGGAGTGATAGTGCCACTCATTAATTCTACTGTCCCAATAGGTGATATTATTGTGGGGAACCCGAAAAAAATACAAAACATGAGAGGAACTTTTATTACAGATTTTTGTAATGAAGCCATGGAAATTAAGAACATCTTATGCAGATATTGGAATATTTTTTTTCAAACTTTAATGAAACAACCACACTATTTAGTGAGCTACCCCCAGTTGTATTTAGAAGAGGTAAAACTTTAAAGAATTATTTTGAACATGTGACAATAGATTCACAGGGCAGTAACAAAAACATGGGGGACCTACAAGTGTGGTAATTGTGCTCAATGTAGAGTCATAACAGAGGGGGGACTACATTTAGGTCAATCACATGTATGTACAGTCTAGGTCCCACACTAATTGTAAGTCTGCAAGTGTTGTTTATGTGGCCCTGTGTCAAAAATGTAAACAGTTTCATGTGGGAAAAACTAAAAGAAAATTTAAGAACATTTATATGAGCACCTCCTGGGCATTAGGAAGGGAGTTCATAGAAATGCTGTAGCTAAACACATTATGACATTTAGGGACCACAGTTTTGTTTTTTTTTTGTTTTAGAAAGTGTAGTGAGAGACCACAGGGGGGGGGGGGACTGTGGGAAGACATTTTGGAAGAGAGAGAGTTACTGTGGCAAATAAGATTGAATGCCACCACCCCCTGGATTGAATGAAGGCCTCTCTATGTCTACCATTCTGAAACTTAAATCTTATATTGTTTAGTTTGTAATATGGTTTAAAAGATATCATACATTTGTTTGAATTCAGTTATGTGTTATAACTGAAAACAATTTTTCAATAGAACAATTGAAGTGTATTGATTTAAGTAAAGAATTGCAATTTTATATATTAGGGTTTTTAATTAGTCATGTGACCTGTGGGGAGTTATTTAAGGATGGTGGTTTGAGATGGTTAGTGATTCTGAAGAAATTTTATTAAACAAAAGCGTTAATCCTTTGTTGATTTAATAAACCAGTGCTTTATCTGTGAAAGACTCCTCTGTGTTCATTTGGCTTTACCTCTGGACTGACCTGCTGTGACAAGTTTTCCTTCTCCCCTTTACTCAGAATTGTCCCTATCCACTCAGTCATTAACACATATTTCATCCTACCTTTAATATTAAAATGTATATATAATCCCACTACTGTAATGTTAAAACTCTTTTTGTAAGGTATTATTTTTCAATGGCATTATTAATAAATGCAAAAATGTATGGATGTTATATATGACTACATGTATACCAACTGTATATCAACTGTCTTGTGTAAATGTTATACTCTGTATGTGGAGCTTTTCTCCCCGGGCCTCCACTGAAAAAGGACATGTCTCCAGTCGGACTTTCCCGGTTAACAAATGTAAAATAAATAATAAATATTGACACAGGAAACAGGATACTGACACCATCAATGGAAGATTCCAGGCCTTTCAATGGTGTTAATCTTTAACAAGGAAGAGAATTTCTAAACGATCTTGAACTAAACAAAATTGTTAAGAAAGGCATAGCTTCCACTGTGCTGCCAGTTTATTCCTTAATGCTTTATCTGTATTAGATGAAACCTGATTAAACAGTGTACTACGTTAACTTTTAAGAAGGTATGGACAGAAGTCAAAATGATCTCCAGAGCACAGATTAACTCATTCCCTCTGACAAAGCTCTGGAGGTTTGTACAGTAACTTCCAATGGACACAGCTTAAGCTTCACATTTCAAACAAATGTTCATATCTCTGGAACCACAGGAGTTTCTTTTTTTTTTCCCAAAATCTCTTTATTTCAATTTTCTTTTTTCAAATAATAATAACAATACAGTAACTCAAAAACACAAATAAACAATGCAAATACCTATCTAAATAAAACAGACAATCTCATTCAGAGAAAATTATATATATAAATATATATATATATATATATATATATATATATATATATATCCATACAATATATACACAAGAAGTCACTACATCGTCAAGTAAAGTATGAGGAATTCTTATGTTCATTTGGTCTCATAAGGGATAGTCTATATATAAAGCAAAAATAGAAATTTAACCATTTATTTGTATGTTTAGGGAAAATATCTAGTTACACATATACTAAGAAAAGGGAGAAGATGCAAGAAAGACTGGTTATACTACATTCATTTCTTATTTAAAGGTTAGCTTTTCATGATAATTTGTAGACGAATTTTATTTGTCAAGAATTATATCTAGCAAGTAACCCCAATATTTTTGGTAACAGCATTTGTTTTTTGTTTTTGAATAAATTAATTTGTGAGATGAGATATATTTGATAGCAAGATTGCTAAAATTTTCCCATGTAATTGGTGACATGACATTCCAATTCTTTGTAATAAAGAATTTAATAAGGGCACACATCGTAATAAAGACATGTTTTAATATTTTTGGGAGTTGATTGATATTAATGTACAATATAGCTGTCTCCCAAGTAAAGGTTGATTTTTCATATCCCATCTTCTCTAATCTTACTCTCAAGGAACACCATAAGTTGTGTATCTTAGTACAGTTCCACAAGACATGTAAAATATCAGCTGTTTGATCCGGACAATGGGGACATATAGGCAAAAAGTTAGGATTGAATTTATTTAATTTAGATAAGGTATAATATATATTGATATTTACCATAATTTGTGTATATAACAGCTTCTTGAAAGGAATGAATTTGTATTTTTAATGGCTAATTTCTTATTTTCTTCAGTCAGTGATTGATTTTTCGTTAGCCAATAGTTTGAAAATAATAAAGAATTCTGATGTTTTGCACTCATTACAGTTTTATAAGTCCTAGAAATTGTTTTCCCTTTAATCGTAAGATTTTCAAGTATTAATTTAACTAAATCTATGTTCTGTAAGTCAGTGTGTATTTGTGAAAATTTAGCATTTATAAGATGATGAAGTTGGTTAAGGATAATACTATATTTCATAGGAAGTTTGAGTTCAAGTCTCATTTGCCCCGTGTTAAGAGTCTTTCCATTGGTATATATCCCATACTGTGTAGTCTTTTATCAGGGGGTAGTTTGTTAGATTTACTGGTTTATTATTTATTAGTAAATTAGGATTTAGATTTAACGGTTGTAAAAGGGCAAAAGCGTCAGCTAATTGCAATGATTTAAATAGTTTCTGTGTTGTAAGCATCATATTTTTAATTAGTGGGTGTAAATTCTTCATGTATATGCTAGCCTGGTTTAAATTCAAGAATGGTATGGATTTGATATTATAGCCAAGGGATTTCAACTGTTCATACCAGATTTTGGTCCACTGGGGTGTCCAAGTATTTATATATGAGTCATAGTTTATTATTTGTATTAGTCTGTATACAGTACTTATACTATAGTAAAGCTTAAAATCAGGTAACCCCAATCCCCCCTTATCTTTGGCGAGTACAAGTTTTGCATATTTAATTCTGGTAGATTTGGGATACCATAAGAATCTTGATATAGCTTTTTCCATGGCAAGGAAGAAGTTTTGGGGAATATTTGAAAAGGTAGCATTTAATTGAAAGAATATTCTTGGTAGAAAATTCATCTTGACAACACTAGCTTTTGATAGTAGAGACATATTAATGTTCTTCCATCTATCCATATTGTTTTGAATACTAGTCCATGTAGTTAGCAAGTTATTGTTTATAATATCTTTGAAGTCTGAAGTAAATATTATTCCTAGATATTTTATCTGGTAGTTTATTTTGATCTCACTCATAGGAAAGTACAATTCTTTATGTCCTACAGGATTGAGGGGAAATATGTGTGACTTGTTTAAATTTAAATTATAATTTGAAACTACCGAGAACTCATCAATAACTTTTTAAGTATTTTTGGGAGGTCAGTAGTGGGGAGTTGGAAGTATATAAAACCACAGGAGTTTCTAACGGAGTGTAAATGGCAAACTCTTTAGTACAAACTATTTTTATAATGGTAGTATTTTTTAGGTTCTATGTTTTAAACAGGATTTTATATATTACAGTAAATATAGTAACTAAGTTTGTAATATTTTGTAAACAACTTGATATCTCATTAACCACTTACATTATACACATACTGTCTGCAGCATTTTGTTCATCCAGATGAGAGCTTTCATACAAAATATTAAAATATTCCATCTTAAGCTTACACTATGGCCAATAAACCTGTGTTGTTATTGGACCTCTCTCTAGTGCAGACTAAGCTGTTCTATCTGTGCTACTTGGTTTCTAGATATTTAGAAAACCATGAAATTTATGACAATATAAATAAATATTGTATGAGCAATAATTAATATCGCTTACCTGCACTAGAGAGCTTCACGATGAAATATTTTAATACTTGGTATGTAGCACTGCTTTAAAATTCTTAATGCAAATATAACTGCTGAATGCTAAACAGAAAATAAGGGATTACCTCGATAATCTAAACAAGTTTAGAAAGATTGCTGTTAAGCAACTGTCTTTTGATAATAACCCTCTAACACAAAAACTTAGCACAATGATTCAGGCAACAGAAAGTAGAAAGGGTTGTCGCCAAACTTAGGGAGCCTATAACAAGTATGGTAATAAGAGATCCTGTAGAGGTACTAGAAATATTTTGGAAATTCTATGACAGTCTGTATAAAGCAGAGAAAAATGGAAATCAAGAAAAGATACAAATGGAAATGTTTACAGAAGAATTAAATATGCCAAGTTCAGAGGTCGATGAGGCTGAGTTACTAATGGTTAGCATACAAGCAGATGAAATAAAAATGGTGATGTATAACCAATCGACAGGAAAGCCCCCAAGGACAGATGGTATTCCTGTGGAAGTTTGGCAGCTAGGAGGGAAAAAAAACTGATAAAGATCTGGAAGGTTTTGTTTAACAGTATTTTAACAGGAGGAGAAGTACCAGCATCTTGGTAAAAAGTGGTGGTAGCTTTAATACCTAAAGAGGGTAAAGATGATCAGACCCAGCTTTATACAAACCCATTTAAATACTAAACCATGATTATAAAGTGTTTGTGTCTATAATGACAAAAAGAATGACAAAAGTAATGCCACAATTGACAGATATGGATGAATGTGGCTTTCTGGAGGGGAGGCAACCATTTGACAATATTAACAGGACACTGATAATCCAGAAGGAAGCAGAATGTAAGAGAATATCATTGTTGTTGGTGGGTCTTGATGCAGAGAAAGCATTTGCCAGAGTAAGCTAGGACTTTATGAGCAGGGCAATGGAAACATTTCCATTTCTTGAAAAAAAATATAAGGTTGATTAGGAGATATATGAGGGATGGGAGGCAAAAATTAAAGTGGGTAGGGTCCTCTGTAACAATTTCTGCTTGAACAGTGGACTCAGGCAGGGGTGTCCCCTTTCCTCTTTGTTATTTGCATTATATTTAGAACCACTGGCAAACACAATAAGGGACTCAGAAATTCAAGAATTTAATTGGCATGGTAGTTAAGAAAAGCTGGCTCTATTTACAGATGATATTATTTTATACCTGACAAAACCAAAAAGAGACATTACAGTGTTATGGAATATTTTGAGACAGTTTCAGATGTTTTCGGGGTACAAAATTAATGAAGCTAAAACAAAGGCAATAGTAAAGTATGTATCCACACATAAATTGGCTCAGCAATATCTGTATGTATGGGGACATGATAAAATGAAGTATTTAGGAGTATGGATAAAAAATGATTCTGGTGTGGCAGCTAAGGATATGTGGAAGAGACTAAACAAAAGATAATATAAAAACTGAGAAAATAGAAACTTTGTTATATGGATATGGATAGTAAGATACAGGCAATCAAAATGTTTTTAGTCCGGCCCTTTAGTCTTATACATAGGTCAGGCATATTTTTATCAATCACAGGAGAAGTTGTGGATAGCAATTAAAGAGCTGAGGGACTTTATCTGGTAGGGTAAGATGGCAAGAGTGAAATGGGTTATGCTTATTCTTCCAGTAGAACAGGGCAGATTGGAATTACTTAATTTGAAGGGGTATTTCAGGGCTACACAGTTAAGGTTCCTATACATAGCACAAGCAGAAAATTATAATTCAAAGTGCAAAGGGATGATGATGAAACAGGTGGAAAGCTAAAGAAACAAGGAGAGACTGGGATTTTGGATGCAGGCCTTTAAGGAGAATAACAATAATCATACAGAATATTATATCCGTAAAGTAGCAGAAAGTATCCTAAGAACTAAACCAGCATGGGAATGGGGAATGGAGAAAGGAGATTCTGCCGATAGGGATGACTGCAATTAGGGATACAGACAATAGGCAAGGGGGGCTGGAATTTATTGGATAAAACTGGCAAAGGATCCAAGATATTGGGAGCATATAACTAGACAGGGAAAGGTAATAGAATGAGAAGAGGCCATGAATTTATTTCGACTGCAGGTTAGAGACTGTCTTCCCTATCAAGGATTAATATCAGAGTATAGGCAAAGAGAAAGAAATGGGGGGGGGGGGCTAAACGAAAGACCAGCACTGGCAGAGTTTTTAGTAGAATCTGGAAAAGAAGCTGCCATTAAAAAAGGAATAATTAGTACTGCATATAAAATATTGCCTGGTAACTATGAGAATCTATCAGAGGAGGATAGAAAGATTGGGAAGAAAGATTGGATAGGGAATTCACAAAGAAACAATGGGAGGATATATGTAGGTCTTCCAAATATGCAACAGAATCTAGAAGATTTAGGATTATTGCTTGGAAATGTTTACACAGATATTTTTATAGCCCATATAGAGTCTAGACAATTTTTCCTCAGGTAGGCAGCAAATGTTGGAGGTGTGATGGGGAAGAAAGAGGTACTTGGGAACATATTTTCTGGGAGTGCAATGGGTTGGCAGACTTTAAGGATTCCCTGTGGGATGTACTGTCTGAGATGCTGAGTGGGCAGACTGGTGTGACGAGGAAGATGATTTTTCTGAGCTATGATACAGAATCGGAATTGCCTAGATATGGTAAGGCCTTGCTGTGTCTAATTATGGTGGCTGCCAAAAAAGCAATTACTAGAAAATGGAAATCAAAATCTAAACCAACTATACTAGAAGTAGCGAATATAGTAACAGATATTAAACAACTGGAATTGAGATCTTTAGAAAAGGGTAGGAGCAAACTACATAGGAAAAAAATGGGAATTGTGGGAACAATACATACAGGGGCAGGGTTGCCAGACATCCCTAATTGGGCGGGACTGTCCCGAGATCAGAAGCCTGATCCCGAGTCCCGCCCTGCCAGTTTAAATCCCAGCCAGCCTCCGCTTTGTTTTTTTTTTTTTTTTTATTGATTGGCCCGTATACCTGGCATACGGGCCAATCAAAAATCGCTAAACACGGAGCTTCTTGTGTTCCGCATTAAACAGAAGAAGCTCCGTGTTTACTGATCTTTAATTGGCCCGTATGCCGGTATACGAGCTAATCAAAAATCGCTAAACACGGGGCTACTTCTGTTGAATGCGAAACTGCAATGTTCCATTAATACGAAGCTCAGAGTTTACGATTTTTGATTGGCCCGTATGCTGGTATACAGGCCAATCAAAAATCGCTAAACACGGAGCTACTTGTGTTGAATGCGGAACTGCAATGCATTAAACACGAGAAGCTCCATGCCTAGTGCAGAGCTACTGTTCTTTAATGTGGAACTCTGTTCCGCATTAAAGACCTTTTTTTTTTTTTTTGATGCCTAGTGACATCAGGAGGATGTAACTGCACAAATGCCTACAGACTTCACCCAGCTGTAAAAAGGACCTGTTTCTGTGATGTGGTATGTTGCAGTTTAGATGCACATTAGCTGCAATGAGGAAATACCTCATTATCCACTAATCTGCTTGTCTCTAAGTTGTCATCAACTACACTGAGTATAGATCAGAACTTCTTGTGGTAGATAACAATGGCAGAGGCTGCATTGTGTTAACAAAGGTCTCTCCCCTCATTTACACTCCATCTCTCAATACACACATACACACATTCAAACACACACACACACACACACACACACACACACACACACACACACACACACACACACACACACAAAATACCTGCCCCTGTGTTGTGAGAACATCCAACATGTCTCCTTTTTGCTGAATCATTTACCACAGATGATTTCAGTTAGTCATTACTGCCAGAAATTAGGATTTCGTACTTCATATCCGCCAGTAGATCCGTGGTAGTGCAAAAACTGTTAATTAGCAACTTTCTAACTTTGTAGGAGGCATAACTAAATCTGTCCATGATTTTGCCTGAGCATTAATTTGGTCTTTTTGTCTTGAGCAACAAGGTCGAGAGTTGTACCTAATGTTCCCTGTCCTTCCACCTTATAGGTTCATAGATTGATACTAGGCTATCTGCCCTAGGGCATTTACAAGCCTAGCCAGAGTGTGTTTGGCTTTTGCCACCCTTTTAGATTAGTTGACTGTGCCTCTGTATAGTAGGTCACAGAAGGTAGCCCTTTTAAGGTTAGTTTACTGTACCTCTGTCAAGCAGGGACACAGAAGAGATCCCAGGGGCAAACCTACGATCTCCTATCCACTCGTCAAGATTTCTCTTGAAGAGGGTCAGTGAGGGGCTCTGCCAAACATGGATTGGGATTTTGTTCCAGAGTGAGGGGAGCCTCTGGGATAAGCATCTTTCCCTCCAGCATGTCCTATTTATTTCTGTACTGAGGTTCAAGTCCCTGGAGCGTGTAGCTCTAAGGGATTTGGATTTCCTGAGGTGAAGCATGTCCATTAATTCTGGGTTGGACATGGCTTTATACGTCAGACAAAGATCACCTCTGAGTAGGTGGTACACAACTGAGTAGAGCTGGAGTTTCTTTAGCAAACTGCATAGAGCATCTGTTTGAGCCCCTTGATCCTCTTGGTGAGATACTTTTGGGGACTTTCCAGTTGCTGCAGGTGTCGGGTAAGGTACATCCCAAATGGGGCATTGTACTCAATTATGGGCCTGATAAGTGATGAATAGAGGGGCACAATGACCTCTCTTGATCTAGATGTGAACCCTTTCATGATAAGGTGGGCTATATAGAAGGTCTTTCTAACCACTTTGGCAACATGATTGTCAAAGGAGAGATTGCTATCTACTTGGGTCCCCAAGTCCCTAATTACTTTTTCCGTACTTAATGGATTACCACCTATGTGGTAATTTGTGGGCGCTTTGTTTTTCCCAAAGGGGATGACTATGCACTTTTTGGCATTTAGCTTTAGGCCATGGCTCTGGCACCAGTTATCCGTCTCTGTGGCACTCTTTTGGAGGATGCTTATGTCAGGTGGAGAGTCGATTACGGCACCCATTTTGCAGTCATCTGCAAACTTGGTCAGCCATAGTCCAACCGTGTTAGCTTGTACCTTGGAGAAATATACACCGAACAAGAGAGGTCCCAAGACTGAGCCTTGTGGGACACCACTTGTAACTGGTTTAGAGTCTGACATGGCACCTGCTATTCTGACCATGTGGGTTCTATCCCTGAGCCAGTTTGCAACCCATCTTGTGACATAGGGGTTGATATTTAATCTGGTGAGCTTATTTATGATGCCCGAGTGGGGTATTGTGTCAAAGGCTTTTGCGAGGTCCAGGTAGGCTGTGTGGACTACCTTCCCTTCATCTATGGCTTTGGTAACTGTTTCAAAGAAGTCGACCAGGTTCAAGAGGCAAGATCTGCCCTTAACAAAGCTGAATTGGGTAGGATGCAGTGTCTGGAGGTTCCCAATGTCTTTGTTTATGATTTCCATGATGATACGCTCCATAGCTTTGCAGACCAGGCTAGTCAGGCTTATAGGGCAATAGTTTCTGGGGTCTGTTGTGGCACCGCCTTTGTGGAGTGGGACCACTGTTACTGTACACCATTCCTTGGGTACATATCCTGTACTAAGGCTGAGATTGAACAGTGACTCTATATGAGGGTTTAGTTATTCTTGGAGCTCATGTAAGATGCAGCCCGGGACACCGTCTGGTCCCACTGATGCTGTGTTTTTTGCTTTGGAGAGGGCAGCTCTCACCTGTGCATCTGTGATCTCAGGAAGGCTACACTCTGTTGGGATAGACATTTTCTCTTTTGGGGGGGGAATGGGGGGAGAAGTTTGCACTGAACCTTTCTGCAATGTCTGTGGGTTCAGTGTATTTTTTGTCATTTTGCACTAACTCAGAGCATATCTGGGAGTTGCCTCCCAGGTTTCTGACATAACTAAAGAAGGCCATGTGATTATCTTTAGTGTCTTGTGCAATTTTTCTTTCGAAGCTGGCCTTAGATGATTTTATGAGGGATCGTAGTTTCTTGCTAGTACTGATCAGTGATGCCTTTCCTTTTTGGAATTTTGCTCTGTCATGTAGTAGCTTTCTCATTCTGTTGTATGGCTTATTTATGGCCGGGGTCCACCAGACAGGTATCCTGCCTTTGGAGGAGTGAGTCTTGGTTTTATTTGGGATAGCATGCTCCATGCATTCCTGTAGGTGTCCACAGAATGCTTTTGTAAAGGATTCTGCATTTTGGGCCATATTTTCCACTGGCCTGAGGGCTTTGAAGGATTCCACCTCAGTTTTGAGAAGTGTAAAGTTTGCTTTTGAGAAGTTCTTCACCGTGTTTCCTTGGTTAGGGGTGGGGATGGAATATGGATGTCCAGTGAGATTTGTTTATGGTCTGATCTTACCAATGAGGGGTATACCTCTGGTGTGGAATATAGAGACCCCAATGTTGGTGATGACCTGATCCAATATGTTTTCCCCTCTTGTGGGAGTGGTGACCAGTTGTTCCATAGCATTTGAGCTTATAAATTCTAGAAACCATTGGGCGAGGGTGTTTGGGCTTGAGTAGTTTTCCCAATCGATGTTTGGGTAGTTGAAGTCACCCAATATAATAGTGTTTGAAGAGACCTTCATATTCTCCAGTGTTCTCAGGAAAGCCGAGTGAGGTTCCTGTGTTTGGGAGGGTGGTCTGTAGCAGGCTACAAACTGAAAGGCAGTTTTGCCCACTGTTAGTTGCACATGGATGGTCTCCGATGCTTTGTGCAGTGCCACTAACCTGGAAGTGTGTGCATCTTTGATAAATATGGATACTCCCCCTCCTTTTTTGGTTCGGTCCGAGTTTTGTGGCCGGAAAGCATGGTATGAAGTATAACCTGTTAGTGCTGGGGTGCTATCGGAAGCCTTGAACCAGGTTTCTGTTCCTGCACAGATATCAATATTCTCCATACTGAGGAGAGTCTCGAGTGCGTGCATCTTGAAGTTTAGACTTCTGGCATTGAGCAGTATTACCCTTAGTTTTTTTTTCTTTGTGTTGTCTATGGGGGTGGATTTGCTTTTGAGCCTTGCCTAAAAAAGGCACTATGGGGGAGGCAAGAGCCTTTGCCAGTATTCAAAAACCCAGGAGTGACAGGTGCAAGTTGTCCCTAGCAAAGCAACGTGGCTTGTCGAGCATGTCATCCCAGGCTGACAGACACAGGATCCCCTTTGAATGACACCAATACTTTAGCCAATTGTTAAAATTGATCATTTTGTCTTTATACTGTGGCATCATTCTTGGTGAGGGTAAGATGCTACTCAAGGTCAGGGTCATACCGGCCTGGGCTACATGATCAAAGATCTCCTGTCCGTCTTTTTTCATGTAGTCCAGGGAGGTACGTCTCAGGTCATTCACACCAGCATGGACAATGACAGTCATATCTGTACTTGCTTTGGAGTGACTTGAGTGCTTGTGTTATGTGGCAGATCCTGGCACCCGACAGGCAGCTTACAGTGACCTTCTCCTTGTTCAGCTGGTGAGTGGGACGTCAGTGTGTCTGACAATAGAGTCACCTATTACAAGTGTATTAGGTGTGTTGTTTAGCCTTAAGGGCTGTGACTGTGTGGCACACTGACTTTGTGAGCTATGTGCTATGTGAATATTGTTTTGTGGTAGGTGTTGCTTGGATGTCTGCTTTGGAGGTCTCTGCTGCTTAGGCAGATTTTTATTTAGAGCCTCCGAGTATGTTTTTGTGTGTTTATGTGTTTGATTTGCTGATGCGATAGGTCTATGTGAGACTGAATTTGTGGTGTATGTGGTTACCTTCTCCTCCTGACAGGCTGTGCCAGTACGGGGTTGAGAGAGCTTAGCCTCCAGTTTGGCTATATAGTTGCATCTCTCACATATATTTGAGCTTGTTGGGAGGAGGAGAGGGTGGTCTGTATACATAAGGCAGTTGTAACATTGCCTCAAGATTCCCAGATTCACCAGCTGGACTGGAGAGTAAACTCGAAACTGACCTTTGGACATGCCTGAATAATATAGGGAACTACTTATTGACTGATCAGAAAGAACCAATAGGGAGCAAGTGCTTAGAAGGAGTATAAGAGGATGCAGTGCTTTAGTTTGTGTTTGCCTATGAGATTACTTATATGAGCAAGTGCAGGGCTTTAGAATGAAAATAGAGTGCTTAATTAGAGATTTAGAGCAGTTCTAATGGAAAAGGTGAAGAGCAGACTTTGTGGAGCCGGGAATAGTTTAAACCTGTTTGAGCTGTGCTGCCTGACGCTGCTCTGAGCGCAAGACCGCGCAAAAAGAGAGTTGCAGGGTTTTAAGAGAGGGAGAGATCAAGGAGTTTGGAATTGACCCAAAATGGCCAATAAAACTACAGCTTCTAGGCAGTAACCACTCCTATAGGGACAGGCAGGCTGCTCAGTGTTAACCACTGCCCCTGGTGAACACAGAGACTTCCCATTAGCCCAAACAAGCACAGGCCTCCAAGAAACTTACAAACAGTTCAGAACAGCAAATCTGTAACTGAACTTCCTTATATTTCAGAAAGTGGGAAAAAAGCAAGACTTTTTTCTTTTTTCTTTTTTTGTTTTAGTTTAAAGGTAGCAGAGATACACAAGTAGCAAAATATTCACAACAGTGCAATAAATTACCCCACACTTGAGTGCTAGGCCAAAGTCAGGTAAAATGCAATTTTAAGAGAAAAAAACGATTTTAAATTAAGTGCAACACAGGAAATGCAGTAAACAGGCTCTAGATGTGTTCTAAATACTGTTTCTAATACAGATATAAACTTTAGCAAGCCAGAAAATGCTGAAAAGTAGGCGGCAAAGCAGTAATGCTAAACAAAAAATCACAAGAAAATACTTAAAATCTCAAAAGTGACTCCTTTCTTCTCTCAGCGTTTTCTCCCCTTGGTAGGTGCTTCGGCAACAACTAACAAGCCTGGAAAGATGCCAAAACCACGAGGCAGCAGGGTTTTAAGAGAGAGAGATCAAGGAGTTTGGAATTGACCCAAAATGGCCAATAAAACTACAGCTTCTAGGCAGTAACCACTCCTACAGGGACAGGCAGGCTGCTCAGTGTGGTTAACACTGAGCAGCCTGCCTGCCACTGGTGAACACAGAGACTTCCCTTTAGCCCAAGCAAGCACTGGCCTCCTAGAAACTTACAAACAGTTCAGAACAGCAGATACATACATTATGCATTATGCAAATATTATACATTATGTCACAAACTTGCAGTCATTGAATAATGTCCCAAATCCTCAGTATAGGTTAAAAACACTTTTATTTTAGTTCATCGCATTCCTGGTGTCTGGTAATGGTGCAGAGTATTAATATCTTCTGTGGGGGTTAAATCTCTTTTAATGCCTTTATGGCAAACTACTTTTAACAGCATCATTGATGTCTAGTGGTTCTCTGCAACATTTTTTTTTTATGTTTTCATGCAACTGCGTTTAAGGCGATCTGTATAGAGTACCCCATGTATCTAATGCTGTCCCTGTTTTCCCCCATACCCATTATGTTTAAGTAAAATTATGACCTGAGTAGTTATACCTGGTACCCAATGTTTCTCCCATCCCTATTACATGCAAGTGACATTATGGCGCAAGTAGTTAGTCCTGGTGTCTACTGTTCACCCCCCCCCCCCCAACCCACATACTTAGAGTAATCTCCGGTCACATCAAACAAAGACTAGTATCTATTAATCCTCCACTAAGCAATCCTAGGAATTTTATCTCAGCTTCACTAAACAATCACAGGATAAATAGCAAATTGTTCCTCTCTGTCTTAGCCATTATGGAATCATGGCTACGAGAAGAGTGGTAAGCATCTATAACGTAACGCTGTAACTCCTCCTCTGACAATAAATCGGTCGTGAGTGTAGCTGGATGAGTGAGGCTTTTGGTCTAAAATAATGTGACAAAAGCATTCAAGCAACAAAGTACAAAGAAAATACCCATTTTGTCACAGATCCAAACTGGTTAGGACTCCAGATCACCACAGTTTAAAATATTCTCTCATTATTCTCTATATCTCTCTATCTTCTTCACTCAAAATATATGATAAAATGTAAATTTATTTCAGCATATAAGTCATGGCTAAAAAAAAAAACTCTAATTCAAGGCAATATGAATATCCAGTGGCTAGGAAATAAAAAGAAATGCTGACTATAACACCAGACCCAAACAGATAATCAACCCACAAGTTGTGTGTACATTCAGGCAGAAGCTTCTGATGTAACATTCTCATTCTTAACTTCCCAGATCGAATTAGGGACCAAAACTTCTCTGAGACAGATTAAGCAACTACTGCTGTATACTCTTATGGTAATTCAAAGCTCACAAACTGTCTCCTGTATTAAATGAAGATACATTCTGCCCCTGATACCAGTGAAAACAACCGACTAACACATAATTAAAGGCATTGAATGGCATCAGATGTATCCAGATACTGACCCAGAGTCAGCACTAGACAGCTTTGAACCTGAGCCCACAAAAAATAGGCTATTCACACTTGGAGATTCATAGGAACTAATTGTCCATCAATCACTCAAGAAACTAGAGACAAATAAAGCAGGCATGGCACAAATTAAAAGCAGACCCACTAAGTCCTAATACAAAGGGACATTATCAAAAATTTTAAAAAAAATTAACAAATTCTGCAAAAGCTACTCACATCAGTATCAGGCAAAACATGCTTTTAAGGAGAGGCAAAGCAATTCAGGAAATCATTCAGATCACTAGCAAATAACCTAAAAAATACATCAGTGATGAGAACCACACTAAATAAAAAAGTACAGTTTTGTACCTACCATAAATGTAGATGTTCGAGTGTTCACACTGCTGCAGTCATTACATTTGGGTTATCCTGCCGTCAGGCGGTCCCGTAGTCGGCCAGAGTTCCAAAGTCTTGGTCCGGCGTCGGTTGCTGTCACTTCTTCCCTGACGTCAGTGCACCAGGGGTATATAAGATGCATCCAACGCCATTTTCTTCAGTTTTTCTTGCCCCAGATGTCAGGTGCCCCCAAGTAGGTAGGCAATACATATTGCTAATAAAACATATATATAAAAAGAAAACAATACCTTCAGTTACAAGCAAATACACCACAAAGGTTGTATAGGATAGAAAGGTATAGATAAGTCCAGCTAGGACAGAGGGGATGGAGGGAGGGTAACCTGGACTGCAGCAGTGTGAACACTCGAACATCTACATTTATGGTAGGTACAAAACTGTACTATGTTCATCGTGTTACACTGCTGCAGTCATTACACTTGGGTAGAATCCCAAAGTTGAGGTTGGGTGGCTAGTCTATAAAGAGTTAGGTTTGGCTATGAGGCCCTGCAGAACTGCAGTGGCAAATCCTGCTCTGGATTTAGAGTAAAGAGGCAAGTGGTAATGCTTGGTAAAGGTGTGCACTGAACTCCAAGTTGCAGCCTCCAAAATTTCCTTGGTTGGTACTCCTCTGAGAAAGGCTGTTGCTCTGGTAGACTGTGGCCTAATGTTATTAGGGACAGATTTCCCATGCTGTGTGTAGCAGTAACGAATACAGTGTCCTATCCATTTGAAGATAGTCTGCTTTGAAATAGCCTTGCCCTGTGATCCTGCAGCATATGCTACAAACAGTTGCTCAGTTTTCCTGAAAGCTTTTGTTTTGTCCAAGTAGAAGTGTAGCTGCCTGTGTATGTCCAAAGAGTGCAGAAGTTTCTCCCCTTTATTCTGGGGGTTTGGATAAAAAGTTGGCAAATGGATGGTTTGGTTAAGAGCCACACTAGATACCACCTTTGGCATAAAGGTAGGGTTTGTCCTTAAAGAAACCCTGTCCTGATGAAAAATTATAAAAGGTTCCACTGCCATTAATGCCTGTAGCTCTGAGACTCTTCGTGCTGAAGTTACTGCCAGGAGCAGAGCTGTTTTCCATGATAAAAAATTTAGATTGGCTGTATTGGCTGGCTCAAAAGGTGGCAGGGTCAGTTTTTCCAAAACAAAATTGAGGTCCCAAGTTGGTGTTGGTACTCTCCGGGGTGGTCTTATGTTTTTAGCCCCTCTGAGGTACTGCTTTAGCAAGGGATGAGAGAATAAAGGAGGATCTGTGTTGTAATGTGCTGAAATGGCAGAGGCGTGGCTCTTAATTGATGAGAAGGATAGGCCTTTGTCCAGCGTCTCAGTTAAGTATTGCAAAATCTGAGGAATGTTTGGGACAAGAGGGTCAAGGTTTTGAGCCTGGTTCCAGGTGCAGAATCTCTTCCATTTTTCTGAGTAAGATTTCCTGGTGCTAGGCCTCCTGGCCTCCAAAATGACATCCATAACAGCTTTAGAGAGAGGTGTTGCCTGTTTGACTAATGAATCTGCCATGCAGCCAGGTTTAGGGTTTTGAGCTGAGCATGCAGGATCTGATTGTTTTGTTGAGTCAGAAGGTGTGGAAATTGAGGTAAAATCCATGGTGGGCCTTGAGCTAAGTTCTTTAAGATTGGGTAGCAGTGCTGGCGTGGCCAGTCTGGAGCAATCAGGATCATCTGGTTTTTCTTGTCTGGCTTTTAGGAGTACCTTTGAAAGGAGAGGCAGTGATGGGAAGGCATAAACTTTTAGGCTTTTCCAGCTGAATGAGAGAGCACCCACTTTCCATGCTTGTGTGTGATAAGTCCTTGTGCAGAATTTTTGTAGTTGGCAATTCAGTGGGGAGACAAAAAGATCTAAGTCTGGGCATCCCCATTTTTGCGTTACCATATTGAAGATTTGTGGATTCAGTTTCAAATTTGTGAGGGTCCGTGATATTTCTGCTTAGATCATCTGACAGAGTATTTTTCTTTCCTGGCAGGAATTGTGCTTGCAGATGAACTTGATAAGTTAGAGCTGTGTTCCACAAGGTCATGGCTTGCCTGCATAGGGGTTAAGAATGAGTGCCCCCTTGCTTGTTTATGTACCACATTACTGTGGTGTTGTCTGTCTTTAATAATAAATGCCCTGGATGCAGAAGGTCCTTGAAAGCTGTTAGGGCATTTTGAACAGCCAACATCTCTTTTTGATTGATGTGAAGATGCATTTGGTCTGTGGTCCACTTGCCCTGAATACATTTTCCTGCAATGTGTGCTCCCCAGGCATAGTCCGAAGCATCTGTTGTTAGTGTCTGCCTGGCTGTGGGTAGAGTGAAAGGCTGACCCTTGTTGAGGTGGCGTGCCTGTGCCCACCATCGAAACGTCTGTTATAGGCAGGGAATTATTGGTATTACTGCTTCTAAGCTGTGAGAGTGCTGAGTCCAAACACTTTTTAGGTACCATTGTAATTTCATCATATGCAGTCTGGCATATGGAATTAGTAGTATGCAGGATGCCATGAATCCCAGGGCCTGCAGAATTGTTAGTTGAAAATATTGAGTCAGTTGTCCTTGTTTGTCTGGCGTGAGATAAGCCATCTGGGCCATTGTATTTAAGCTGGCACCTAGGAATATTATCTGTTGTGAGGGCACTAGTTTTGACTTCTTTTCATTTACTGTCTACCCTAGAGAAATTAGCAACCTTTTTACAAACGCCAGATGCTTTAGAAGAATGTCCTTTGTCTCTGCTTGAATGAGGCAGTCGTCCAGGTATGGATATATTTGAATTATTTTTTGTCTGCAAAATGAAATTACTGGTGCCAAGCACTTTGTAAAGACAGTACATAAGCCAAAGGGCAGTGCAGAGAATTGGTAGTGCATTGTACCAGCTTTGAAGCTGAGGTATCTTCTGCAATTTTGTCTGATAGGGACATGCAGGTATGCCTCTTTGAGGTCCAGAGTAACAAGCCAAGCCTTCTTGTCCATCATGGGAAGAAGCTGCTGCAGTGTCAACATTTTGAATTTTGGAACTTCCAGGTAAGTATTTAGAGTTGAAAGGTCTAGTATGGGTCTCCAGGCTTTGTCCTTTCTGGGGACCAGGAAGAGTCTTGAGTAAAATCCTTGTCCTTGTTCCTGCTGTGGTACTTTTTGAATAGCTCTCATGTCCATGAGGGCTGATATCTGTTTTTGAGCCTCTGCCCATTCATTTTGTGGCAGGTTTGGCATTCCTTTTAGCCTTGGTAAAGTGTGAAAGTGGAACCTGTAACCTTGAGACACAATATTCAGAACCCATTTGTCCTGGATGATTGTTTGCCAATTTTGATAAAAAAGTGCTAGTTTTCCCCCTAAGGGTGCTGCCAAAAGGGAAGTGCTTGGCTTACGAAGGGGGGAGTCATTGGGACTGTTTCCTGTATGGTTGAGATTTGTCCTCACCTCCTTTTGGGGTTGGGGTACCCCATTGTCGTTGTCTGTTAGAGCCTTGGGGTTGAGATCTGCCTCTTGGACGTCTGTATCTGCCTCTCTGTGGCCTGTCTGACACTGGAAAGGACCAATTCTTTGTAGGCCAATTTCTGCTAAATCAAGGTGGCGGTACCTGTAAGAAATCTTTGACTGTTTGCATAGATTTAGCTTTATCCTCCATTTTCTTTAACACCTCTTCTGCTTTAACACCAAACAATGTATCATGTTGTAAAGGAGCATCCAATAATTTTGCCTTAACATGATTAGGTAAACTCTGTTCTTTTAACCAAGCATGTCTTCGAATCACAGAACCTGTAACTGCAGCTCTACAAGAGGCCTCTAAAGAATCAAAACCACATTGCAGAGTATGTTTCCCACCCAACTGCATGCAATAAATCCTGCATTTCTTTATAGTCAGGAGCTTCTGAGCTTGTAAGCATTTTCTGTTTTAACTGAGACATTAAATATTGTTGGTACTTAAGCATGTGAAACTGGCAATTTAAAGCCCTTACTGCTAAAGTTGCAGAAGTGTAAACTTTCTTCCCCCATCTATCCAATGCTCTAGAATCTCTGTTAGAGGGGACTGTTTTTTTTGCAATGGAAGCCTTAACCCCTTTGGGACCCTGGGAAATGGTTTCTGGGTCAGCAGAAGGCTATTTATAAAGAAACTTGTGAGAGTCAGGGACTCTATAATACCTATCTGGCTTAGCTGGTGCAGGGGGCAAAGAATCAGAAGATAAGCTGGATTCAGAGAACACATCATCCACAATATCTAAAACAGGCGGAATAGCAAGGGGCCTGTGCTGAGGCAATAAAAGGAAGTCCCTGAGCCTTTTCCTGGATTCTGAATAACCCTGATTTTCCCAATGGAAATGTTCCCTCATGGTATGTAAAGTTTCCCCAAAAGAGTAATCTTCATGAGGAGAGGCTGAAGGGATAGATTCGTCAGCATCAGAGTCCTCATAGGGGGGTAGAGAGTATCCCTGGTCTGGAGAGGAATCAGAGGAAATGGAAACCTGATCAGAGGAATCATAGTCTGTATCCTGCCTAGGCCTTTTCTCAGGAGGGGGATGGGAACCCCTGATTAGAGTAATGAGGTCTTCGGCCATTTTGAGCATCTGTTTCTTAGGCATGGAGGACTGTCCAGAAGAATGCTGTAGTTGCTTCTTTGTCTTTAATGGTGTTTATGTCTTGGCTGGTGCTTTAATGGTAAGTTGTGAAGGTCTGAAAACACCCTCAGAAGCCGATGCCTGCTCAGCGGCTCCGGACCCATCTGAGGGATTAGTTTCCGTAGGCCCAATACCTTGAGTTTCCAGAGGCCTAGTTTTCTCCACGTGGGAGTCGGAGGTGGCCTGTGGCTCTGAGGTAGCGGGTGTCAGGGGCTGCGAAAGCACCTCACTGAGAACAGGCGAACCGGCAACTGGCCTAGAAGAGGTTTCGTCATCGGTTTTGGACCTCGGATGCCTGATTACATCCTTATCCTTGCGGTTTTTTATGAATTGCGGTCATCAGTTGTTCCGAAGGCATTGTATAATTGAACCTTCAGCCAAAGTAGTGCAAAGCAAAATCAAAATGTCATTTTAAAGTGCGTTTGTTAAATCTGGCACAAAACTGACAACTAGTGACGTTGTGATCAGGGCCTAGGCATGGAATACAGTAAGAGTGGAAGTCCTTATGAGGTATTTGCTTCCCACAAGAAATACAATTATTAACTTTTTCTGACATCAGTCTGAGGCAAGAAAAAGTTTCCCCAACGGGGTACTTAGCTTTATTGAAGACTTCGGATCTGAAATTCGACTTCGAAAATCTCAGGAGTTGGCTGACCGGCACTTGCGAACTGCTTTTGCTTCGGGCACTGCGCGGCAAGAAAGACTGAAGAAAATGGCGTTGGATGCATCTTATATACCCCCGGTGCAATGATGTCAGGGAAGAAGTGACAGCAACCGACGCCGGACCAAGATTTTGGAACTCTGGCCGACTGCGGGACTGCCTGATGGCAGGATAACCCAAGTGTAATGACTGCAGCAGTGTAACACGATGAACATCTTTCTTTACAGTATTAGGAATCTTATTGCTCAAGCCCCAGCACCAAACACAGAATGTAATAATATATCAGTAAAAGAAAAGTACAGTTGTGGACACTTGCCATAAATGTAGATGTTCTTCATGTTTCACTGCTGCAGTCATCACATCTGGGTTATCCCTGCCAGGGTAGCCCTCAGTCGGCCCGAATACCAGAGGCTTAGTATTTCTGCGTCAGTTGCTGTCGCTTCAGGACTGACGTCAGGTCGTCAGTCATATAAAGTAAGGCAGCCGATGCCATTACGTGAGTTTTTCTTGCCCCCAACTATCAGGAGCACCCA
Source organism: Protopterus annectens (assembly GCF_019279795.1). Taxonomy (NCBI): domain Eukaryota; kingdom Metazoa; phylum Chordata; order Ceratodontiformes; family Protopteridae; genus Protopterus; species Protopterus annectens. The sequence continues at coordinate 1,674,610,671 of NC_056729.1, forward strand.
AGTGGGAGCCAGTATATGGTGGAAGAACCCCACCAGTAGAAAGTAAATACCAAGAAGTTCCTTGTAAGGAGAGAGAGAGAGAGAGAAAAACAGGGGGGGTGGAAGGAGGGAAATCAGGACTGCAACAGTGAATACAGTCGAACATCTACATTTATGGTAAGTGTACACAACTGTACTATGTTCTTTGTGTTTCACTGTTGCAGTCATCACATTTGGGTTGATTCCCAAAGCTGCAGAAAAGGGTGGAGGCAGTCAATGAGACTAGGGGATGGCTAGGATGCCCTGCAAGACTGCAGTGGCAAAGCCTGCTCTGGATTTGGAAAAGATAGGCAGGTGGTAATGCTTGATGAAGGTGTGAACAGATGTCCATGTTGCAGCCTCAAGGATGCCCCTGGTGGGGACTCCTCTGAGGAAAGCTGCAGAGGTGGAGGCTGCTCTGGTAGAGTGAGTGCTGACCCCCTTAGGGGAGGTTTCCCATGTTGCTTGTAGCAGAAATGGATGCAGTGTGCTACCAATTTGGAAATGGTTTGCTTGGATATGGCTTTGCCCTCTGCTCCTGCAGCAAAAGCTGAGTAACAATTGATCAGTCTTTCTGAATGATTTAGTCCTGTCTAGATAGAATCTGAGCTGTCTGTGCACATTTAGAGAGTGTAGTATCCTTTCTCCCCTGTTTTGTGGGTTAGGGAAAAACTTGGGCAAATGAATGGATTGGTTGAGAGCCACACTGGACACCACTTTTGGCATGAAGGATGAGTTAGTCCTGAGGGACACCCTATCAGCATGGAAGATGATGAAGGGCTCTATAGCCATGAGTGCTTATAGCTCGGATACTCTTCTGGCTGAAGTGATGGCCAGAAGCAGGGCTGTCTTCCAGGAGAGAAACTTTAACTCTGCTGAAGCTGCTGGTTCAAAGGGGGATTGGGTGAGCTTTTCCAACAAAAAGTTTAGATCCCAAGCTGGGGTAGGTGTTCATCTGAGTGGCCTCAAGTTGCTAGCCCCTCTTAGGAAGTGTTTGATGAGAGGGTGTGAGAAAAGTGGTTGCTCAGTGTTGAAATGAGCAGAGATAGCAGAGGCATGAATTTTAATTGACGAAAAGGAGAGACCACTGTGTAGTAGGTCAGCAAGGTAATCCAAGATGAGAGGTAGGGAGGGCTGTGCCCTATCGTCTCCCTTAGCCTGGATCCAGGTGCAGAACCTTTTTCCATTTGTCAGCATAAGACTTTCTAGTGCAAGGGCGTTTGGCCTCATGTATAACATCTAGAACCTGTTTACTGAGACTGACAGCTTGTTCAGTGGTCAGGGAATAAGCCAGGCTGCCAGACTGAGGGTCTGCAATTGGGGATGCATGAATTCTCCTTCCCTCTGGGTCATGAGGGTTGGGATCTGAGGGAGATGCCATGGTGGCAGAGGGGACAGGTTGTGCAACAGTAGGTACCAGTGCTGGCGAGGCCAGTCTGGAGCAATTAGAATTGTCCTCAGTTTTTCCTCCCTTATTTTGAGCAGTACCTTGGAAATGAGAGGTAGTGGGGGAAAAGCATAGACCGAGAGGTTGATCCACTGGAAGGATAGGGCATCCACTTTCCAGAATGTGCAGTGAGGCTCCCTGGTGCAGAACTTGCTGAGCTGATGGTTGGAGTGGGAAGCAAAGAGGTCGACCTTTGGGATGCCCCATTTCTGAGTTATTAGGGTGAAGCTTCTTTGGTCTAGCTGCCACTTGTGTGGGTCCAGAAGGTTTCTGCTTAATTTGTCTGCCAGAGAGTTGAGAGAGCCTGGCAACAATTGTGCTAACAGGTGTAGTTGCATGGCTGAGGCTGAGGCTGTGTGCCAAAGGGTCATGGAGAAGCCTACATAGAGGGTAGGACTGAGAGCCTCCCTGCTTGTTGATATACCACATCACAGTGGTGTTATCTGTTTTGATCAGTAGGGCCCCTGGGGAGAAAAGGGGTCTGAAAGCTGCCAATGCATGCTGAACAGCTAACTTATCTTTTTGGTTGATGTACAGAAGTATTTGATGTGGGCTCCTATGGCCCTGTATGCATCTTCCGTCTAGGTGTGCACCCCGGACATAGTCTGATGCATCTGTGGTGAGGGTCTGAGTGGCATGGGGTGGTGAGAAGGGTAGTCCCTTGTTGTGGTTGCATGCTGCTGCCCACCATAGAAAATCTTTCCTTAGGCAAGGTATCACAGGTATGAGAGTTTCCAGGTTTTGAGAATGTTGACACCAAAGGCTTTTTAGGTACCACTGAAGTTTCCTCATACACAGTCTGGCATATGGAATGAGTAGAATGGCAAGATGCCATGAAACCCAGAGCTTGCAGGATTTTCCTTGTGGATAACTGGGGTCTGGTGGCTAGTTGAGAGAAATAAGCTGTCAGATAATTTTGCTTTTCTGGAGTAAGGAATGCCATCTGGGATGCTGTGTTCAGGCTTGCTCCCAGAAATATAACCTTTTGGGTGGGTACTAGTTGGATTTCTTTTTGTTGATAGTGTACCCCAGGGAGGTCAGTAGGTTCTTTACAAAAGCCAGGTGCTTGAGCAGCTTTTCCTGATTGTCTGCCTGAATTAGGCAGTCGTCCAAGTAGGGGTAAATTTGAATATTTCTTTGTCTGCAAAAAAGCAATGGTGGGAGCCAGACATTTTATGAAAACTCTGGGAGCAGTGGATAAGCCAAAGGGAAGTGCAGAGAATTGAAAGTGCAGAGATCCTGCCCTGAAGCGTAGATATTTCCTGCATGATTCCCTGATTGGGATGTGAAGGTAGGCCTCTTTTAGGTCTGGGGTGGCTAACCAAGCATTCTTGTTGAGCATAGGTAGTAGTTGCTGGAGGGTGAGCATTTTGAATTTTGGTATCAACAGGAAAGTGTTTAGAATGGATAGGTCGAGGATGGGGTGCCAGGTGCCCTCTTTTCTGGGTACCAGGAAGAGCCTGGAGTAGAAACCTTGGCCTATTTATTCTGCAGGAATGTGCTCTATTGCCCTCATAGAGAGCAGGGAAAGGACTTGCTTTTCGGCCTCTGCCCACTGCTTTGGAGGAAGATCTGGGAACCCTTTTGGAGTTGGTAGAGTGTGGAAAGAAAATTTGTATCCCTGGGACACTATGTTGAGGACCCAGTGGTCGTTGGTAATGGTGGCCCAGGTGCTTGCGTGGAAGGAGAGTTTTCCTCCTAGGGGCAAGTGCAGGTGGGCAGAGGGGGGGGGTGGAAGTGGAGACTCATTGTGAGTTCTTACCATGAGGGGGTGGCTTAGCACTCCCTGGTTTTGAAGTGGAGGAACTCCATTGCTTTGATCTCTGCATTCCCTGTGGCCGTTGCCTGGGTATTCTGCCTCTCCAGGGTCTGGGCTGAACTGACCTGACCTGGAGAGGGCAGGAAAGGACCAGTGTTTGGTGGGGCAATGCCTACTGAACCTGGGTGGCTGAACCTGCAGGAAATCCTTAACTGTCTGCATAGATTTTGCTTTTTCTTCCATCTTTTTTAAGACCTCCTCTGCCTTGGTGCCAGATAAGTTGTCTTTGTGCAAGGGTGCATCCAATAATTTGGATTTGACATGGTCTGGCAATGGCTGTTCCGTAAGCCAAGCATGCCTTCTAAGGGCAGAATCAGTGACTGCTGCCCTGCAAGTTGCTTCTAGGGCATCAAAACCACAGTGTAAGGTGTGCTTAGTTACTTGACTTGCAGAATGAATTAACTCTTGTAACTCTTTATTTTCTGCACAAATAGGAAAAGATTATATTTTTTCTTTTAGGAGTTCCATGGTGTGTTGCTGAAATTTTAGCATATGGAACTGATAATTTAGGGCTCTAATAGCAAGAGTAGCAGAGGTGTTTACTTTTTTACCCCATCTGTCTAATGCTCGGGAATCCCTATCTGAGGGGGTGGGATTCTTAGCAGAAGTTGCTTTAATTCCTTTAGGCCCTTGAGAAATAACCTCAGGGTAAGCAGTAGAATTTTTTAAAAGAAATTTGTGCAAATCAGGGACTCTGTAATACCTGTCAGATTTCCTGGGAGCAGGACGGAGGGTGTCAGGAGTCAAACTGGATTCCATGAAAACATCATCCACAACATTCAGGACAGGAGGAATGGCCAAGGATCTGTGCTGTGGAAGATCTAAGAATTCCCTGAGTCTCTTTTTAGACTGAGGGTAGTCCTGACATTCCCAGTGGAAATGCTCCCTTAAGGTATGTAGGGTTTCCTCAAAGGAAAAGTCCTCGGGTGGAGAGACTGAAGGAATGGATTTCTCTGCATCAGAATCCGCATAAGCAGAGAGGGGTTTGCATGTCTTCATATTCAGATGCATCAGAGTCATCGGACTCCTGTTCAGATAAAACTACTGGGGACAAATCTCTCTTTCTTTTGGAAGGGGTAGCTTGGCTTCCCCTAATCAGCATTATAAGGTCTTCTGCCATTTTAAGCATTTGAGACTGAGGCAAGGAAGCAGGTGCCTGAGATTAGGTCGTCAGTTTCTTGGGTATGGTTCATATGCTGGACCTTAGAACTCAGTAGTTTTCAAAAGAATGGTAGACACGATAGAAGTAGCTGGTCTGTGTCGAGAAACGGTAGTGCAAAATCCTTTGGAAGCCGGTGCCTGCTCTGCAGCTCCGGACCCATCCAAGGTAGAGACATCCGCAGGATCCTTAGTCATTGAAGAATTTTGCAGCATACCGGACTCGGAAAGGGTCTCGGTAGCAGCCTGCAAATCCACAGAAGTGGACTTCAGGGGCTGCGAAAGTGCCTCACTGAGGACCGGAGAACTGACAACTAACTTAACGAAAGTGTCGTTGGAAGATTTGGACCTGTGCGGTCTGCCTCTGTCTTTATCCTTACGTTTTTTCAGAAGATCTGCTGTCAGATGGCTTACTGAAGCCATATTGGAATTCGAGGACTGAGAGTGAAAATATCTAGCTATAATAAGGGCCCGACGATGTATACTTCTGGCTTTGAACAAAGCAGAAAAATGGCAGCGAGGGACGTCGTGGTCTGGGCCTAACCAAGTGATCCAGTAAGAATAAAAGTATTGGTGTGGTATTTGCTTTCCACAGGTGAGACAATTGTTAACTTTTTCTGACATCAGTTAGAGCAAGAAAAAAGTATCCCCAATGGGGTACTTAGACTTAGAAGACTTAAGCTTCAATTCGGAAAACTCAAACTCGGGTAGCATCCGACCGCCACTTGTGTGAATTGCTTCTGCTTCGGGCTCCTCAGCAAGAAAGACTGATGTAATGGTGTTGGCTGCCTTACTTTATACTACTGATGAACTGATGTCAGTCCTGAAGTGACAGCAACTGACGCAGAAATACTAAGCCTCTAGTATTCGGGCCAACTGAGGGCAGGGATAACCCAAATGTGATGACTGCAACAGTGAAACAAGAAGAACATCTACTAACCATTGCAACTCCCCACACTTCCCACATTCAACATTAGAATCACCATATCTCAAAGAGAGAATATTCTGAGAAATGGCACCTCAGACTTAGTATATGCAAGTCTGTTCTTACTCACTCTAGGGGGTCCCGACAAATGCTTACTGGGATGGGCTAAATATTGATTATTGTAGCTGTGCTTTTTTTCTGTAACAGAGATTTCACTGGAACAGTAAATAAGTTAATCTGATTTAAACAACAAATGCAAAACATCACGTGACATAAAAGCTTGAGTGAAATTGATTACAAAAGTATTTATTCCAATGTTTATTTATATAAAAATACATAAAATTTAACACATTAAAAACTGAAAAACTCCAACTGACTAATGTAAGACTGTTGTTATGGAATACTATTTAAAAGGTTTCAACTTTAAAACACATTTAATACTGGTCTGTTCATTCAAACTTGGAGGATTTGTAGCATTGAAGAAAGAAAAATGTCAATGAATTGTTTTTTGTTCAAAATCTATTATTAAATCATCTCCTCTTATGTCAAATTCCAGCTTCTTGCTCACATAAAATGTAAAGCTCTTACAATTTCTGTAAATGATGGATTGCATGTAAATAGTTCTGTTGTACCTTTAGCTTTAATTGTATATACATGCTCTTACAGTATATGCTCTGAGGCAGCTTCAGCATGGACTTCCCCATACAGAACTATTAAAGATGGAGTACATTGCAGCATATACTATGCTTGATGCATGACAGTTATAATGGCTTTGGATTTTGAGCATCCTGCCAATCAATATCACATTTAAGTGGGAGCCTTCGTATATGTACTTATAGTGGGAGGAAACAAAGCAAACTTACTATTTGTGACTACATCCACTTCAAGTTGTGCTTTCAAATTTTGACCTCTTTTATTGACAAAACATAGATGATTCCTAATACTTTGTAAACCTGATTATTGCCTTTAAAGCTCTTCCAAACATCTACAATTTATTTATTTATTTATTTTATTTTACATTTGTTAACCGGGCTAGTCTAACTGGATATATTTCCATTTTCAGTAGAGGCCCGGGGAGAAAAGCTCCGGCAATTATAGAATTACAACATTAAAAATTAAAAATTAAAATTTAAAGAATTAAAAGTAGAAATTAACAGAAAAGATTTTAATAAAAATACAACAAGGACTCGTGCTTAGAAATAGAAAGTATGCTGTACAACCAGTATTAATAAGATAGAGAAAGAAGTTAGTTAATTAAGTGTAATAATTCTACTAGAGAGTCTATCTTACAAGGAATTAGTATGTAACAAATGCATTAGGAGTGTTAGTAATTTAAGCGAGAATAGTAGGAATTCGAAATTTAGGGAGCTATACTTAGTAAAGGGAGATGGTTAGTCAGGGTTGCTGCAGGGGCATAACCAGTGTGTTTGGAGGTGTTTTTTGAGGTTATGTTTAAAGAGAGGCAAGGAAGAAAGTAATGTTAGTTCGTTGGGCAGGAGGTTCCAGTGTTTTCCCACTGTGTTACAAAAAAGAGTCTCTCCAGCCAGGTTATTAGACTTGCCTATGCAAGCAAGCAAGCAGTTTCTTAAAGGAGCGCAGGGAATTCAGATTTTTGTAAGGCTGGATGAGATTGGAAAGAATAGGAGTGCTGTTGGGTTGGTAGAAAATCTTGTGGGCAATGGTGAGTTGGGGTAGTATCAGTTGGTTTTGAAGTTCAAGCCAGCCTAGTTGCCTTAGATTCAGACAGTGGTGAGTTCTAAAGGTGTTGCTAGTGGCAAATCTGGCAATGGAATTATAGGAATTTGCTAGCTTGGTAAGATTATTTTTCTTTAGGTTAGTATATATGGGTGAAGCGTACAGAAGTGTAGAGATTAAGTGTGAGTGAGCAATTGTGGTTCTGGCTATAGGAGTTAGGAAAGGTTTGATCTTATATAAGGAGCCTATTTTTCTGTTGACAGTTTTAATAGTATTATTTATGTGGCTGTCAAAAGTCAGGTTATTGTCAATAGTTATTCCTAGCAGTTTAGTGGTTGTGTCAGGGAGTATAATAGTACCATTATTGGAAAAAAAACAGAAATTTATGTGTGAGGATTTGTTTGTGGGTGTAAAGAGAAGGAGCTTAGTTTTTTTAGCATTGAGAAGGAGGCATCTATTTGTAAACCATGTTTCTACTATGTTAAATACTTTCTGGGTTAGAGAATGTAGTTCTGAAGGGGAGTTTGCTGTGCATACTAGCGTAGAATCATCTGCGTATTGTATGCAGGTGGCTTGGGGGATTGCTGTGTGGAGGTCATTGATAAATAGTGAAAAGAGAAGTGGTCCTAGAATAGAGCCTTGAGGGTCTCCGAGGGTAACTGGCTGAAGGGATGATATGTTGTTTTGCCAGAGAACTGCTTGTTGCCTATTGCTCAGATAAGACCTAAACCATTTAATAGTCTGACAGCCAAAGGAGAGGAACTTTAGAATGTTGATGAGAAGGGCATGGTTGACCATGTCAAAAGTTTTTGAGAGGTCAATAAAGAGAGCAGATAAGAGGTTATTGTTATTGCGGTTTCTATTAATGGTATCTATAAAAGATAGCAGGGCAGTTGTGGTACTGTGTGATGGCCTAAAGCCATGTTGACAGTTAGCTAGAATGTTGTGTTGAGATAAATGATGTAGTAGTTGTTGGTGCATGCATTTTTCCATTATTTTGGCTAAAGGAGATAATAGAGCTATTGGCCTGTAGTTAGAGTAATCATTTGAATTGCCACCTTTATGTAGGGGAATAATATGGGAGATTTTCCAGATGTCTGGAATGGTTCCTTCTGTAAAGGTTCTGCTAATGAGGATGGATACAGGGTATGCAATTACCTTAGCTGCTTTTTGCAAGTATTTTGATGGTATTTGGTCAGCAGAAGGTGTGCAAGGCTTAAGTTTCTGGATGAGTTTACAGATGAGAGTAGTAGAGATAGGTTGCAGTTTAAATGTTGGTAGTGGAGGTAATGTTGTGGTGTGAAGGCTTGAGTTGTCTGGGATTAGCTGACTGGCTAGTGTTTGTATGGTCTCTGTGAAGAAAGTATTAAATGTATTGGCTGTTTGTAGGGGGGTATTAGGATCTGCCTCAAGAGGGGTAGGTGTATGAGGGTGTCCAGGGGACAGGAGTTTGTTTATACTAGACCAAAATTTTTGGGGATTGTTTTGATGGGTTTGTTGTAGTTTACAGTAATAGTTCTTTTTATCTATAAGTATTGCCTTTTTTGTATTATTTCTTAGTTGCCTAAAGTTTTGTTGATCAGAGATAGTTTTGTTAGCCCTCCATTTAGCCCAAGATTTGTTCCCTAGTAGAATTTTTTGCCTGGTTTCTTTGAAAAGCCAGGGGGCTGGTTTGGATTTCATTCGGATCGACCGTTTAGGTGCATGTTTATCAAGGATGGATAAAAAAGTAGAGTTTAGATATTTTATAGCCTCTTCAAGTGGTAGAGTTTTTAAAGGGTACCAGTTACAGGCACTACGTTCATTTTGGAATGATTCTGGGCTAAAGTGTTTATTGGACCGTGCAATCCTAAAAGTGGGGGGTTTAGGCAGGTCATGTTTTTGTCTTATGATGTAGGCCAACATATGATCACTTAAATCATTTGGGAAAGTGCCTACCTTATAAGCTTGCTCCTGTCTATTTATAAGTATCCAGTCTAAGGTAGTCTCTTTTTTGTTCGGTTTGTTAATTCTGGTCGTGGAGGTGATAGCTTGATTAAAGCCATGCAGGTTAATGTGAGAGGTGGGGTTATCTGTATTGACATTTTTCCAGTCAGTATTAAAATCATCTAGTATTACTGTTTCTTGCGGGTATGTTGAGGATGCCCAGTTTAATATAGCTTCAGTTGTGCTGATGTTATTACCGGGAGGTAGGTAGATACAGATGAGGTATAAAGCTTTGTTAGGGTTGGTTTGGAGTTTGGTGACTAGGACTTCAGCATTACTATCCTGAGGAGGGTTATATGGTAGTGTGGAGATGTGAAATCCATCTTTAAATATAACTGCTAAACCCCCTCCCTTACGTTTTATCCAGTCTTCTCTAATGATATTGTAGCCTTGGGGGATAATTTCGTTGTCTCTGGTTCCTGGTTTCAACCAAGTTTCTGTCAGGCAAAGGATATCAAAGGAGTGAATATCTAGAAGAGCATGGAGATGAGCTACTTTATTGTTAAGACTACGGATGTTTAGATGTCCTATTAGGAGTGAGTTGGGGAGTTTAGGCTGGGCTGTTAGGGTAGTAGTATTGACAGGGCCAGGGTTTGGGTGGATGTCACCATCTAGTAAGGAGAGATTGAGAGGTTTTGTTGCTGCATTGTATTTTAGGTAAAGTAGATATTTCTCTCTTTTTATAGTAAGTTTTTTATAATTAGAGTGTGGGAGACTCTGTGGTATTTGGGTAGTAGATAGCTGGGAATGGAAGTGATATTAGTGTGACTGCAAGTGAGTATGGATGTGTGTATTGCTGTTTGTTTTAGAGAGCAGTTGAAATGGTAATATTGCAGTTTTTCGAAAAAAGTGAGGAGGTAGGTGGAGGTAAGGATAGTAGGAAGTATAGCTAGGAATATTAGTTTGGTTAAGGTAGTCGAAGCCATTTTCACTGAGATTGAGATTGAGATTAGGAAGTGTTAAATGGGAAGGGTTAAAATTTGTGAGTAGTGGAAGTAGATAAGGAGGGTGTAGAAAGGAGGGAATTAGTTCCTGTTAGGCAGTAGAAGAGGGCTATGGTAATGTAGTCAAAGGAGTGGTGTATTGTAATAGGGAATGTTATCCCTATTACAATAAACCACAACCATCTACAAGGTGTGTTATACATCTTTTTTCTAGAATCATCTTTCTGTTACAGTTGCCCCATAACTAAAATAGTTTTGAAGCAGTCTGTTCTTTTATCCCATATCATTAACGACAACAGATGACCACTATTCATTATCATTTCTAAAAATATTATTTTTAAATCCAATAGTACATTTTTGAGTCATTTTCCCCTCAGAAAATAAATCTGTTTACTCTTATGAACTGTTCTGTTATTAATGACTATCCTGCAAATAGGTATTCCCAAACAGTACTTTTTTCTATAGTTGTTTGCAACTTAGCATCTATGTGTAAAGGAACAGCTAAAAAATCACTTACTTTTTCCTCCTAGTCAGCATCTAAATTTTAAAAAGCTGGCACTACTTTTTTCTTAGAAAAGTTGCAGAGTATACTAAATAAAAAAAATTAACACATGCATAAAAAAACATATAGGAGGACCCCTGAGAAAAACAGAAAAACTCACTTTCCCATTGTGCCATAACCAAGTTTGCATAAGAAAGGGTTACTCTGGCAGTCATAACTTCTTTTTACTATGTACAGTATCTGCCTTTAAATAAATTGTTTTTTGACAAAAATCTATCAATGTATGCATAAGTTAATGTCATTATTGGAAATAAACAGACTTTTTAGACAAATAAAGAAAAATTTTTAAACCAATATAACGAGGAATATAAACACACAATGATTCCACATCTACTATAATCAAAATTAATTTACATTCCTTCATGTGATACTGTATGTTGAGAAAGGTCATTTGTGTCTGTGAAATAAAAGGGTGTTTTATCCACTAAAAGGTTAAGATATGTCTTTATAGAAAGTGCCAAAGTCTCTAACAGAGGGGTGGAATGGAAGTCTGTTAGTGCTTTAGTGTATTTTAGGAATGAAAAAAAATCCCAAAAAGAGGGCTGTTCACTTTGGAAAAAAAATATTCTTTTACAAAGAAATAATCATAACTGTAATTAATCAAGTATTAAGTATATATACTGATAAGACACATTAATCTAATTTAAAGTTATTTCCTCATAATCTTCTGTGACATTCAGAAAGTCAAACATAGCTTATTTATATGTACTAATACCCATAACTGCTACTCCTCCCTTTTTGACTCTTTAATTTATCTGAAATTAAATCTGTGAAGTTTGTCCAGAGTCTGCTCTTTCTTCCATGACTAAAATATAATATATTTTAGCTGTGGGCCTGCTAAGTTTGTCACCTTTCCAAATTTTTTCAAAAGTAGATATAGCGCCTGAAAGCAGACCATTAAAAGCACTTTTTAGCAACCACACTGCTGTTTAAAAATGGTCTGACAGTTGGGTCATATAAGAAAGTTTTGAGGTTAAGTTTATTGGAAAATAATTTAAACTCAGCAATGGTGTTTACCAAATTTTTTTGCATTGTGATTGTAATCCCTTTACCTAACTTTAAACGTTCAGGAGACAAATGTATAGAGTATAAATTAACTTTAATTATACGACTGGCCATTAATATTCAAAAATGAGCATGTTGACTGGTCAGCCCAACCAGCATGCCCGTTGCAAATCCGAGAATATACCAAAAGAAAAAGGCCCAGTGGCCAGGACTTTTTTCCATTAGTATATCTCGTAAATTTTTTACTTTTATTTCTTTTTTTAACAAAATAACAAACCAACAGAAGACTTCAAATGAATGTGGGAGATGGTGCAGAGAAACATAAAAGCATAACCAGCTACCTGATTATGCTTTTATTTTGTCTGTCCCGGCTCTCCAAAACGTTAAAAGTCTCCCAGTTTCTTTTTTTTCAATAAAAAAACCCAAAGAAATGGAGATCTTCCTTTCTTCGTTGCTTCCTTTGCACAGCACTGATGTACTGCGTAAGCGTGGTTCCACAGGCATGCACAAGTACACCAAAGCCCCAGGGATACTGGAAAAATGCGGAAGGCAACACGGAGTCATTATACAAAGACATTATTTAAGAATAGTAAGTATTTTTCTTCTTAAATAATGTCATTGTATAATAGCAATAACCGACTCCGTGGTTGTGATATATTGAAGATTTACCCACAGTTGGCTTTATTTAATCACTCGGGCTTCGCCCTCATGATTAAACCACAACAACCTTGGGTAAATCTTCAATATACCACAACAACCATGGGTAAATCTTCAATATACCACAAAAACCGTGGGTAAATCTTCAATATACCACAGCAACGTCGTCGGTTATTGCTTAAATGTGCTATTGTCCATGATGGGAGTTATCTCATGCTATTTTTGCAGCTGTCATACTTTCTGCATTATCCCTGTCTGCCTGGTCTGCCACGTTGTCCTTGTTGAAACCACTTGTTGCAGATCCTGGAGTGCTGATTAGTATGCATTTACTTTTGTATTTAATTAAAAAAAAAATCTGTCTTGCTGAGCCAGCAATAATGGAGACTGTTGCTGGTGTAAAAATTCTGTCATTGGAAAATGATTGGCTCAAAGAATTAAACTACATCTACAATTGGTCTGTTTAGATGTGAAAAACATTTCTGTACGCTGCACCCTCTTTGCCCTTAAATGTGTCCCTCTCTAATTTTTTCGTTATTTATTCATTTTATTAACCAGATAGGTGGGCTGATCCAGGGATCATTTATTTCAATCATGATCCATACCATTAAAGCAATAGAGAGAAATAACTTCAGTTTACAGTTGAAGTAATAGGATAGTATAAAAACTGTAAAAGTGTAATGAAGTAAACAGAGACAAAATATAACAGTAAACGTGGTAAAGAATAAATGTAAAAGTTAGTGTGATAAACTTATACATAAAGCTAACAGTAGAGAGTAAAACACAATAATGTATATGTTACAAACATTGAGTTAACCCTAGGCATAAAGCCAATATATGTATCAGCTTATATCTGTTGCATTCTGCAGGGAAAGGTAACATTAGAATTAACAGTGAGGGTGGGTATTCTAACCTGGATCTTCAAGATGTCTACACTTGTACTCCATGAGGTAGGTTTGTAGCTTAGAACTGAAATATTGAAGGTTCTTGGCATTCAGGGCTTAATAAGGGAGCAAATTCTATGAGACTGTTATTTTATAATTTTTTTTTTCAGTAGTAGCAAGTGTACAAGAAGGAACCTGTAAGAATAGCCTATTCTGACTTCCCAGACTATATGGGGTCTGCCTGATCAGTAATATATTCCTCAGAGAGGGACAGTAGATTTCATTCAAGAGTTTATAAATATGTGTACTTAGCATAAATTTTGCCCTGTATCCCACAGTAATCCATTTGACCTGTATCCCACAGTAATCCATTTGACCTTTAAAAAGGTATTACAGTGAAGTTCACTTCCACATGAGTAAATAAATCTCAGTATTTTGTTTTTTCTTTGCACGGTACCAATATTGCATGGATACAATAAACTAATTAGAGGATGTGCATACTCCTTTTTGAGAATTACCACATTTTGGTAATGGATAAACATTCTACAGTTCTTAGTTGCATATTCTGTAAATCATCTTTAAAAGGAAGAAACTGTTGCAGAAAAGAGGAAGAACCCAGGATTCAAAAAAACTTCCTCTCCAGCCTCAGTAGAAAGCTGAGATCCCTCATAAAATCTTTCAAAGCTAGTTACAAAACCAAAATTGCCAAAGATTCCAAAGACAACCACAAGGCATTCTACAGCTATATCAAGAATCTAAATGGCAATACTCAGATCTGCTCTGAGCTACAGCAGAATGGCACTAGATATACTGATCCCAAGGATATTGCCAATATCCTGGCAGATAGAGTCAGTGCCATCTTCACCCACCTCTCACCCCCTAAAGGGCCCATCTCAATACCAAAAGAATGCCAAATTCCGGTAAGCACAGCCAATCAGGTAAAAACCCCACTCTGCAAAGCCAAGAATACAGCATCCATGGGACTAGATGACATCCCGAGCTGTGTACTGCATGAACTACAAAATGAACTGGCACCTCACCTCTGTGTCATGTTTAATCATAGCCTCATCTCAGGCTTCGTGCCCACAGAGTGGCGCACAGCTACAGTCATCCCACTCCACAAGGGGGGGTCCACTTTGGATCCCGGGAACTACAGTCCCATCAGTCTGATGAGCCTGATCTTCAAGGCCATGGAACGTATTATCATGGAACTTATAAAGACAATGGCAACCTTCAAACACCGGACCCTACCCAGTTTGGGTTCGTGAAGGGCTGACCTTGCCTCCTTAACCTGATCGACTTCTTTGAATCAGTCTCCAAAGCCGTGGACAAGGGTAAGGTGGTTTACACAGCCTACTTGGACCTTGCCAAGGCTTTTGATACTATCCCCCCTCTGGAATAATAGATAAACTTACTAAGGTGGGCATGAATTCCTACATCACTCGATGGGTTGCAAACTGGCTTACTGACAGAACGCACACTGTAAAAGTAGCAGACTCCAAATCCAGCTCCAGACAAGTGACAAGTGGAGTACCTCAGGGTATAGTCCTGGGACCTCTCTTGTTTGGCATCTACTTCTCTGAAGTACAGGTCAATACTAAGGGACTCTGGCTTACAAAGTTCGCAGATGATTGCAAGCTGTGAGCCATTATTGAATCCCCAAATTATGTGGATATACTAAAAAAGGGCCTTACCGAAATAGATGCCTGGTGCCAGAGCCATGGGCTCAAGCTAAATTCCAAAAAATGTATAGTTGTCCCCTTTGGGAAAAAAAACATACCTGTGAACTACCAGACAGGTGGCAGCACACTAAACACCGAAAGTGTGATAAGAGACCTAGGGGCACAGGTGGACAGTGGTCTCTCCTTTGATAACCACATAGCCACAACAGAAAATCCTTCTACGTGGCACACCTCATCACTAAGGGCTTTTCATCCAGAAAAAAGGAGGTCATTGTCCCTCTGTACTCATCCATCATTAGACCCATTATAGAATACAATGCCCCGTTTGGTATGTACCTCACAAGACATCTGCAACAACTAGAAAGGCCACAGAAATACCTCACAAAAAGAATCATAGGCCTAAATCAGATGCCTTATACTGACCGTCTAAAGAAACTCCAGCTATACTCTGTCGCATATCGCATACTAAGAGGCGATTTCTGCATAACATACAAGGCCATGTCAAACTCAGAGTTGTTGGACATGCTACACTTAAAGAAATCCCAATCCCTCCAAGTCACACGCTTCAGTGATCTTAACCTTGTCATCACGATGAATAGAACATGCTGGAAGGATAGGTTCCTGACCCAGAGACTCCCCATACTCTGGAATAGGCTGCCCATACATGTCAGGTAGAGAGCCTCAATGGCCCTCTTCACCCCAGGGATCACATCAGTAGCCCTGATAGACAGTGGGAAGCAATAGCCAGGGAATTGTTATGCCTAGGCTTGTATAGGTCCTAGGGCTGATAGCCTAGTACCTACCTATGAACCTATATTACAACCTGTCTGATGCGATTAGTAAAAGAAAGTTTTTGGTCAAGGATGACTAAATATCTCTACTGTACAGTACAGAGTTTTATACCATACAGGTTGGTTACTGTTGAGGCATTTAGCGATTGCAGTCTCTGGTTTACCAAATGCCATTGCAGATGATTTTTGGGGTATTAAATGTCAAGTTTATTCTGTATGAGCCAATTCCAAATCTGAGTGGCATCATTTTGTACTTGGATGTTTAAAGATGTTGATTGATCTATGGGCACTTGTCAATACTATATCACCAGCATACAAGATGCAGCTGATTTTGGGAAGATTATTAATTAGTATGGAGAAGAGTGAGGGTCCCAAACACAGAAGCCCGAGGGACATCTTTAGTTGTTGTCTTTGTTTTAGAGGAGGGGAGTTGTTAGGCCATATGACAAAATTCCTAGCAGCAAAAAAAACCTGCAGCAAGAAAGTTATGAAACTGCTGTACTACCGCACATGTAAAGCACATTTTACTCAGTTAATGGACAAGTGATAATCCAAAGGTTCAAAGGTGTACTTAAGGTCAAGAAAAATGGCCACTGTTGGCAGTCCATTTTTCCATGTTTTTATATATTTGATTGTTTATAGTATATATAGCAGTGGCGGCTGGTGACTTCAAATCACAGGGGGGCTGCAGGAGACGCTGAATGGGCGGGGTCAAAGGGAAGGGGTGTGGTCAACCATAAAGGGGAGGAGCTATGCACAAAACCACAAAAAAACTAACTTTAATTAAATACGCTGCCCCGGGTGGCAAACCATCATTATGAAAGTCCAATCAAGACAAAAATAAGTGTAGAAGAATAAAAATATTTCAATGCATTGGCTGCATGACAGCTTACTTAATATCTAGATGGAAACAAAAGGGTGTGAGGCATGAAAAAATAAATTACTTTTTAAATACATTACTGGAATGCCAGTCAAAATCAAGTATAAGAAAAACCAGAAGCACTCAACTCAAACCACTTCTCCTTGCACTGCAGTTCTAATTATAATATATTCAGCTTTATTAAAGTACCAAGCAACATGCTGAAAGTAGAAATCTATGTGATGCCCCACTTGTAAAAATGTTTCTTATCCAAAAAGACCTGCTGCCTGACAACTTGTTTCATGGGGAAAACATGATAAAAGTAAAAATGAAAAGCAAACAAGAAACAAGCTCAAGATACATTGCTTAAAGGATTACTGTACAGGTTATGGACCACACATGATTGGCATTCTGTTTAGTTTACGGGTAAAGCCTGTAGAGATGACTGGAAGTCTCCAACAAGTGTAATGAGCTTTTTAAATAATGGAATCCTGTCCTTTAATACCCAAGGCTTATACATTATCTAGTCAAGTATTCTCTGCATGGCAACAACAGAAAGGCTTTCAATGTTGGCAATTCTTTAACAGTATGCTTATTAAAGCTTACTTGCATCTTACGATGTCAGACAAGCTTACCTTATGGTCATTAAAGCATTGCTACTTAAACACAGAGCAACAGGCACTTTGAGTAATAAGCATAAATCAACAGTACAAAAATATGACAGAAACCAGACCATTCTGCAAAATCAAGGACAGATGAAAAGCCACTGTAGTACTTATGCAGTGTGTCCTCCCCATCCAAGGTAGATACAACTACTCCTTGCCTTGCTTGGACACATCCAGAGTCACTACATGGGGAGTGGGGTGCAACAAGCATGTCACAATTTGAAATCTCTCTGGCTGACTGTGATGGCCCTGACACATTTGTCATACCTCTCAACTTCAAGAGCAAGAAATCTGGACAAAGCCATACACAGAAGTGGGACAAAGGCACAACAATAAGGACAATTTTTAAATATTGCTCTAATAAACTTAGAAAGATAATAGAATAGGTCTTGCATTAGTATGAATTTTCTGAAGGGTATAAAATCTGAAACTCAAATGTCTGTCATTTTCTAACTTCAGTCTTTAGTGATTTGTCACTAATTTGCCAAAAACACAATTTTATGAAAAATGGACCAAAAATGTGATGCAAAATATAAAATAGACACACAATACAGCTTCTACCTGTCAAAGAAGGGACACTTTAATATTAGTACTGCTACCTTGAGCAGCTGACAAAATAAAAGAATCTACATGCATTTCAAGTAATCTATAACTTTGATTATTACAGTTATTTCTTAATTGTAAACCCTCCATGTTTTCTTCCAAAATTGCTATTTTATGGAGGGATTATTAGGGGAAGAGCAACATTTTGAGCAAAAATTGGGGACAGTTGAGAGGTTGGCTATGCCTAATTCTATAAAGCAATTTATTTGCATGTACCTCTCAACCTGTTAATGCAGTAAATCTGAACAAGGCCAAATATATTGGGGCACATATAAACAGTACTAAAATTGCTCTTGTATAAATTGAGACAGTTGATAGAACGGCTCTTACTTTAACATGCATTTTTATGAAGGTTATGAAGTCTGAAACTTATTATTTAGTGACTTCTGGCAAATCATTTAGGAATTAAAACTACAAATTTTATGAACAACAAACCAAAAATAAGAAGCAAAAATCTATTCATTCTTTGAAAATCTGGACAGTTGGGAGGTATAGTTCAGCTGGGCCTGTCTGAGTTTGCTGCCCTTCCCCTGACAAAATAATGGTTGAACTGGAGCCTCTGCAGCCATTCCAATTAACCATTACTTGGCTATTTCACTCCATTTACCATAAACACTAATGTGCATACTGCTTTACTTCAATGATTGGACTTCATTTGAAAGTTTTATTTTGTATTTTACAGCACAAACATTAAGTCATCTGTTAAACAAAGCAATGCAGTCTCACAATGAAAACTTAGCATTAAAACTTCTCTGCCCTTGAAACTCACATTCATTGAAACAGCATTGAAACCCACATTCAAAGAAAATACATTTTGCCAGTGGCAGATAAAGATTAATTTTGGGCTGTTTTCGAATCATAGGCCCCTTGCATATGAAACATACATGTGCTCTTTGATACACCTTCCTCATTGTACTAAAAATTATATTCCTTATACAATACAGTACACTTGTTAGAGGGTGTTTTAAATTTGTTTTGAACATTTTTCCAGTAAGCAATGAAACAAAACATATGCACCCATAATGGCAAAACTGCCCAGTTGAGAACATTTGTCATAAAAAAGTCTACTCAGACTTCCACAGTCCACCATTATTAGTAAATATACACAATTCTACAGTCCACCATTATTAGTAAATATGCACAATTCCACAGTCCACCATTATTAGTAAATATGCACAATTCTACAGTCCACCATTATCAGTAAATATGCACAATTCTACAGTGCACCTTTATCAGTAAATATGTACAATTCTACAGTCCATATTCAGTGAATTCAGTTCTTGCCATAGCTGTCAACCTTAGCACAAAAACCTGGACGAAGCCAATAATGGAGGAATACAGTCCCAAAAATAGGGACAAATTTAAAATATTCATCTTATAAACTTAGAAAATTGCTAGAAAAAAAGGTTGTGCTACTATGTATTCTGAAGAACATGAAGTTTGAAATTCAAATGCCGGTCAATTTTACTGCGGACAGAAAAAAACAATTTTCAGCAGAGACGCAGGGATTAATACTGCAGACACGTCTTTGTAAAATGGCAGGGCATCAGAGCAAATCCACACAAACACAGAGAGGAGATGCAGACTCCACACAGAAGCCACCCCAACCAAGAATCAAACCAGAAAACCTATAGCTGTGAGGCAACAATACTACCACTGCACCATCAAATCTGCAAGGAATTAAGCATTCAGAAACCTGAAGTCTGAAATTCAAATGCCGGTCAATTTTACTGCGGACAGAACAAAACAATTTTCAGCAGAGACGAGGAATTAATACTGCAGACACGTCTTTGTAAAATGGCAGGGCACCAGAGGAAATCCACACAAACACAGGGAGGAGATGCAGACTCCACACAGAAACCACCCCAACCAAGAATCAAACCAGAAAACCTACAGCTGTGAGGCAACAATACTACCACTGCACCATCAAATCTGCAAGGAATTAAACATTCAGAAACCTGAAGTCTGAAATTCAAATGCCTGTCAATTTTACTGCGGACAGAACAAAACAATTTTCAGCAGAGACGAGGGATTAATACTGCAGACACGTCTTTGTAAAATGGCAGGGCACCAGAGCAAATCCACACAAATACAGGGAGGAGATGCAGACAGAAGCCACCCCAACCAAGAATCAAACCAGAAAACCTATAGTTGTGAGGTAACAATACTATCACTGCACCATCAATTATACAAGGAATTAAATATTCAGAAACCTGAAGTCTGAAATTCAAATGCCTGTCAATTTTACTGCGGACAGAACAAAAACAATTTTCAGCAGAGATGCAGGGATTAAAACTGCAGACACATCTTTGTAAAATGGCAGGGCACCAGAGCAAATCCACACAAACACAGGCAGGAGATGCAGACTCCAAACAGAAGCCACCCCAACCAAGAATAAAACCAGAAAACCTATAGCTGTGAGGCAACAATACTACCACCGCACCATCAATTATGCAAGGAATTAAACATTCAGAAACCTGAAGTCTGAAATTCAAATGCCTGTCAATTTTACTGCGGACAGAACAAAACCAATTTTCAGCAGGGATTAAAACTGCAGACACGTCTTTGTAAAATGGCAGGGCACCAGAGCAAATCCACACAAACACATGGAAGAGATGCAGACTCCACACAGAAGCCACCCCAACCAAGAATCAAACCAGAAAACCTATAGCTGTGAGGCAACAATACTACCACTGCACCATCAAATACGCAAGGAATTAAACATTCAGAAACCCTTAAGTCTGAAATTCAAATGCCTGTCAATTTTATTTAACATTTTTAATCAGGACAGTCTGACTTGGAACAAATAAACAATTTTCAGCAGAGGCCCAGGAAGAAATAATGCAGACATGTCTTTGTAACATGGGAGGACACAAAAGCAAACCCACACAAACACAGGGAGAAGATACAGACCCCACAAAGAAGGAACCCCAGCCAAGAATCAAACCCAAGAACCTGCAGCTGTGAGGCAACAATGCTACTACTACACCATCAAATATCAAGCATTGCAACATTTACAAACCACAGATATTATGAGGAACAGATCAGATCGAATATGAGGCAAAAATCTGAAATTTTTTTACAAATGGTGGTGGGTAGGGAACTCAAGTCTTTAACACCTGCATACAGGGTTCAAGCCTGAGGCATTCCCTACCACACCACCATAAGCACCTGGGGCATTTTCACACACACACACACACACACACACACACACACACACACACACACACACACACACACACACACACCAGTAAAGCACAAGCACCATACACAAACACTCCAGTAAAGCACAAGCACCATACACAAACACTCCAGTAAAGCACAAGCACCATACACAAACACTCCAGTAAAGCACAAGCACCATACACAAACACTCCAGTAAAGCACAAGCACCATACACAAACTCCAGTAAAGCACAAGCACCATACACAAACTCCAGTAAAGCACAAGCACCATACACACACAAATAAACATTGTAAATTAAAAAGCACAAACTCCATACAAATAAACATTGTAAATTAAAAGGCACCTTACCTGAATACATCCAGCTAACGTACATCCTTCCCGCGCAATACTGAAGACCCGCGAGATCCCAATGCTCCATCCCGACGCCGACGAGATCCCTAATGCTCTGCCCCGAGTCCCTGCTGCTCCTCTTGCAGTCCGGATGCGACCCATAATCCTGGCGGGTCTGTGCACTGTAAAAGTGCACAGACGTCTCCTTGTGTCCCCCTATGGGGACGGCCGGACTGCCTTGAGCATGCGCATAGACCGACAGTAGTCGGGACTCGGTCTATGCGCATGCGCGAAGTCCGCGAATTTTGAAAAAATATTTTTTTTTATTTTTCATTTTTCTTTCTTTCTTTTTTTTATTTTTGAGGGGGCTGCAGTCCGGCAGCCCTATGCCACGAGCCGCCCCTGATATATAGTGTTGTAACTGCGATGTAATTAGGTACTCTGTCAACAAGAATGATTTTCTTTACATTTAAGTACCTGTGCACAAAGTTTTTCTGAACATCTGCCAAGGACATGCATTTGCAATTGGTCAGAAATTCCTGACTGAATTGGGTGATCTTACCATTTGGGGTACATAGTATCACTGAGTGTTTGAAATTTGGCCAAATGGAGGTAGTTAGCGGTTAAGGTGAGATGTGTGCTAGGGTGCCAGTGGGTATGTCACTGCCTAATCTAAGCAACTTCTGTTAAACAGTGTTAATGTATGGGTTCCAGAGGTAACTAATATACAGTTTTGATTTGCCTCCATGATAGATTTGAAACAGAAGGGAAGGTTGAAGGAGTAGGAAGTGACATCACTGAAGAGAGTAGTGGCATGTCATGGAAGGACAGAAATATTGCTTGTTGTACCATTTAGGATTGGAAACAATTTGTCACTGCATACATGTTCAACTGCCTCCCAGAACATCTTAGGGTGTCTATTCAAGTTATTTTTTAAATCATGGAGAGTGGTCTTTTTTGTCTGTATGGATTTACTTCCTTAAATCATTGGTCAGTTATGATAAGTTCATGCCAGATATACTTTTCTGTCTGTCTAGAGCAGGCATGAGCAGGTTGAAAAGTGCTGATAATGCAGTTGTGGGGTCATTATGATTGTGCACATCAATGCAGCTGCTGTGCTTCAACCCAAAAGGTTTCATTGGGTTCAGGCAATTATTTCCAGTGGTACATTTGGCTGGGAACACATGGTTGAAGTGACATTAGATGATGAGAAATATGCCTGTTGCGAACTCCCTGTGGGCAAAGAGAAGAATGCAGTGCCATGCCTACAACTTCAATAACCAAATGCACAGGGGAGGAAATAATGTCCATGGCCACAAAGGTAACATAGCACTGCATAAAAGAGACCTGGTTCAAGGCATCAGAAAGCACCCCTGCACTACCAGGCTATAACTCATTCCACACCTTTCAGCCCCAGAACTTGGACCGAAGCTCCAAAGGCAGTGGTGTTTCCATATTCATAAGGATGCACACACCTCCAGACTAGTAGCCCAACATAATGCATCAGAGATACTTCAGGTGCAGCTAACATTGGGTAAGGCATCGATTCAGGTTGTAGCCTGCTATAGGTCCCTAACCATGTCCCAAGACTCACACTCCACGTTCCTAAGCACCCTGGAGAATATTAGGGACAAACCTAACACTCTCTTACTAGGCAACTTCAACTACTCCTCCATTAACTGGAAAAACTACTCATGCACTAATACACTTGCCCAACTTACCTGGAGTTCATTAATTCCAATGCCCTGGACCAGCTCGTTCTTACCCCCACTAGAGGTAGCAACATCCTTGACCTGGTCATTACTAAAATGGGCGACCATTGCTCTACACCATTAGTCAACTCCTCCCTGGTTAGATCCGAACACAAACGAATCACCTTGGAAATCCACATCCCCCAACCCCCACAAAGGTAACCACCATGAAAAACTTCTCCAAAGCTAACTTTGGCCTTCTAAAAACAGAGGTGGCTAACTTCATGGCACACATGCAAATGGAGAATAGTTGCATGACCACCGAATCATACACCAATGCACTGTACAAACATGTACACAAATGCATGGATCTCGCCATACCCAATAGAACCAAGACGCACTCCTCCAAAAAATGGAAGCCAATCTGGTGGTCCCCTGCCATAAACAAACTCTATAACAGAAGGAGGAAACTGATGTGGAATAAGGTAAAGTCTCAAGACTAGAAAAACTCCCTTATCAGCCTCAACAAAAAGGTGAGATCCCTCATCAAATCCTCTAAAGCTAGCTATGAAAACAGAATTGCAACAGATAGTAAAGACAACCACAAGGCCTTCTATAGTTATGTAAAAAATCTCCACAGCAATACCCAGATTTGCTCTGAGATACTCCATGGTACCTCCTATACCAAGCCGACAGATTCTGTGCCAGCTTTACCCCCCCCCCCCAAAGGACCAATCACAATACCAATAGATTGCCAGGCACCCAGTATTACTGCTGCACAGGTTAAAACAGCACTGTCCAAGGCCAAGAATACAGCTTCTATGGGATGTGACAATATCCCTGGCTGTTTTCTACATGAACTACAGAGTGAACTGGCACCTCACCTGTGTGTCCTGTTCAATCACAAGCTCACCTCAGGCTTTGTCCCTACCAAATAGCGCACTGCTACAGTCATCCCTCTCCACAAAGGAGGAGTGACTACAGTCCCTGGGAACTATCACCCCAATAGCATGATGAGTCTGATATGCAAAGCTATGGAATGCATCATCGTGGACCTAATAAACAAGGACATAGGGAATCTCCAAACTCTAGATCCCACACAGTTTGGTTTTGTGAAGTGTAGATCACGCCTGCTCAACTTGGTCAACTTCTTTGAGTCAGTCACCACAGCTGTGGATGAAGGCAAGGTGGTTCATACAGCCTACCTTGATCTGGCCAAGGCTTTTGATACCATTACCCACTCAGGAAACACAGGAAAAACTCACTAAGCTAGGCATAATTCCCTACATCACTAGGTGAGTTGCAAACTGGCTCTCAGATAGAACCCACACTGTGAAAGTAACTGACTCCAAGTCAGACTGGTGACTAGTCATGAGTGGAGTCCCACAGGGTTCGGTCCTGGGTCCTCTCCTGTTTGGTATGTACTACTCTGAAGTCCAGGCAAACACGAAGGGACTCTGGCTGAAAGAGTTCGCAGACAATTGCAAGTTGGGAGCTATTACTAACTCCCCAAGTGATGTTGACATTCTAAAGAATGGCCTCACTTAGACCAACGACTGGTGGCAGACCCATGGCCTTAAGCGCAATGCCAAAATATGTGTCATCATTCCCCTTTGGGAAAAACCCAGTTCCCATGAATTACGACACTGATGGTAGCCCACTGAACACAGAAGGTGTTATAAGAGATCTGGGAACACAGGTTGACTGCAACCTCTCTTTTGATCACCACATTGCCACTGTGGTCAGAAAGTCCTTCTGTGTGTCGCATCTCAGTACTAAGGGTTTTGCATCCAGGAAGAAAGAGGTCATTGCCTCCCTCTACTCTTCCCTCATTAGGCCTCACTAGATACTTGCAACAACTGGAGAGGCCGCAAAAGTACCTCACAAAGAGGATCCTAGGCCTTAAACACTTGCCCTATATGGACAGACTCAAAAAACTCCAACTATTCCCTGTCTCAAATCGACTACTTAGAGGTGATCTTTGCTTGACTTACAAAGCCATGCCTGACCCAGCTCGGTTAGAAATGCTACATCTAAATAAATCCCAATCCCTCCACACCACACGTGCCAGAGTCCTCAACCTCATTACTACAATTAACAGAACATGCTGGAGGAACAGACTCATAACCCAGAGACTGCCCATACTATGGAATAGACTTCCCATACATGTCAAGCAGAGCACCTCACTGACCCTCTTCAAGAAAAATCTTGATGAGTGGATGGGAAACAGAAAATTCACCCCGGGGATAACTCCAGTGGCTCTACTCAACAGAGGCACTGGGAACTATGGTCAGGTGGCACTATGCCAGGGTAATCCTAGGGCTAGGCTTGTAAAGGCCCCAGGGCCATTAGCCTAGTACACACTTATTTACAAGGGGCAGTATCACAGGCATCAACGGGAGAGTGGGCATGTCAGTGTCAGTACAAATGCAGTGCACAATGGGCAGTGCCTTTATAACTGGTGTGTGTGGACCACTAGCCCTCTTCATAGCATCTAGGGAGCATTACCTGAAATGCAAACTGGAGCATCAATGTGACTACAGTAGCTTGAAGGATTTCCTCTGTGCTGTAGCACACTTCTACATATTGTAGTTACACAAGCATGTACTGCACACTGACCACACCACTCATTATTTCTTCTGCCCCCGTGCACGTGGTTATTAAGGCTGTGGGCATGACAGTGTGTGCTTCTCTTTGCCAACATGGAATTCACATTAACCATATTTCTCTGCAGCTGAATGTCACTTCAACCATGCGTGCCCAACCAAATGTACCACAGGGAAATGTCTCTCTGCCAGGGCACCTGATTCTGGCTTCACTGCATTCTTGAACGTATTTAGCTAGGGTACTTTGACAAGGGACTTTAAATGTTTTAAAGTCTATTGAGTTAAAACTGAATATTGGTCTCATACTGGGATATTGTATCGGCAGGGAGGACAGTCTATGGGGAATGCTTGTTCTAATTCTATTTAGCATGGCACTTTTACCAGTAACACAATTAGGTCTAGTTCTATCTTTGTTATTAGTACTATGATTACATTCAAAATAATTAAACCTTTTAGTCTTATGTTAGAAAGGAGTGATGTGTGCAGGTTAATGTGGCTGGAAGTTATGCAGAAGGGGGCAGGCAGGCCTGGGTTTAGCTGGATGTCACCAACATGCAGCATAAGTAAGAGAACATCAACACGTATAACATTCTGGTTGGACTTTAGCGTGTAAAATGGCACCTGTTTGTTCAGTAGTTCTGGCACCACAAGAAGCCAGATGATTAGGATTAAGTTGACTAACCACTAGTAATTCTGATTTTGAAAGAAAATTGGTCAGTCTAAACAGAATGTTCAAAGAAAGGGAATACCCAGTAAGTGTTTTTGAAGAAATGACCAGTGTGACAGAAAAATGGAAAGAACATCAATACAAATTTTTGACTGCTAAAGATGAAGAAAATGTTAATTCCTCTGTGGTGAGTGTCAGCCATACAAAATAAGTATACTTTAAGTTTGGGCTTACCTTAAATGCTTAATACTCTAGGTATATGTGATACAGTAACACACAGCTGGTGGATCCTGGCTGGAGATTCTGCAGTGGAAGACGTGGTGTGTGCAGCTCTCATTATAACAAAAAATGCTACAATAATAGAAGACTTCAAAAATACAAGAACTGCAATTTAGAGACACCATCTAACTTGTTTATTAAAATTATTTAGCATTTTCACCTACACTATCACATAAATTCATCAGAAAACCTTTCATTAGTCAATCAAATTATTTAAATATTTCCTCATACCAATATAACATCAAAAATCCAATTTGATTGGCCCAACAAAAATAGGTTGACAATGCACTCTTAAAATGCCTTAACATATTAAATATCCAGATATATTAATGCTTTAGCTAATATACATATTTAATGAAAGGCAAAATAATATAATACTATATATATATATATATATATATATATATATATATATATATATATGGATCCCTATCACAACACCGACATGCCACAAAGCCGACACCAAAAGACCGAAAATGCACAAAACCGACAACTCACAAAACCGGACACCCAAAACACTGACACACAAAATGGAAACTACACATTACACACAACTATACATGCACTAACCGTAACCCTAACCCTAAGGTCCGACACTACCGCACACTTACCCTACCTGCACCCTAACCCTAACTCACTTAACCCGCCACTAAACCTAAAGTCCGTCACTATCGTACACTTACCCTACCCGCACCCTAACCCTAACTCACTTAACCCGCCACTAAACCTAAAGTCCATCACTATCGCACACTTACCTTACCCGCAACCCTAAGTCCGACACTACCGCACGCTCACCTTTCCCGCACCCTAACCCTAAATCCCTCACTATCTCACACTTACCTGTCCGCTCCCTAACGCTAAATCCCTCACTATCGCACACTTACCAAGTCGTGCTCACACGTTGCCCATGTCGGTGTTTCGGCTGTTGGTATTTCACCTTGTCGGTCTTCTGGAGTCGGTCTTCTGAGCATCGGTGTTTTGGCATGTCGATCAAGTCAAGGGGACCCATATATATATATATATATATATATATATATATATATATATATATATATATATATATATATATATATATATATATACACTTTGAATAAACCAGTTTTGTACTTATTTCCAAGAAACTTCTCAGTCAAGTTCTACCAAAACCTGAGATAACCATAGAAAATACATATAGACTTATAAAAAATAAAAAATATAAAATAAAAAAAAAAATTAAACAAGAAAAAAATAAGAAAATTCCCTGCCTCCACATCATGTGTTAAAATGTCTTAGTGTTAAGAGACTTCCAATTGAAAGACATTCATTAAGGCCAGTGAAGTTGTTCACAGATAGCCTAAGCTGCCATTTCAATTCTTGCAGCTTTAACTTTTCCTTCCAGGGCTCTCCCTCCAAATCTCAGGGTCCATCTTATCCAAAATGCAAACTCAAAAATGATCCTTATCAACACTGATATGTTTAAAAAGATCATTGTATACACTACCTTTTTCACATCATTCATATGCTCACATATGCTTTCTTTCAAGGTTCTTTCCGTTTTTCTTATCCAGATCCCAGGGCATTTCTCATATAAATCCATGTATGCAATGCCCTTCGAATTATAATTGCAATACATATCGATTTATACTTGCCCCATACTACCTAAACTTACAGTGGGTCCTTCTAATATATGTTTATATTGGTTAGATTGTCTGCACCTGTAAGTTCCCACCATAACACTTACGGAATTAATGGCAAATTCATGAGCCTCTATTAAATTCTTAAGGTTCCTATCTTTTCTATGCACAATAATGGGTCTAGGACACGGGGTATCATATTAGTCATCACCAACACAAAAAAAATCTAATTATTAAGCACAACTTCCTTACTGGTCCTGCATTCAAATTGTATGTCATCACCATTGCATTATGATAGCCTGTATTAATCCATTTTCTGTTTTTTCCAGTAACCAAATTTTCAACCCCCAAAATGGGGATGAGCTTAGCCCTCCTCCTTTTTTACACTGACCTTCTTCATCATTTTCATTTTTGTCTAATTCTGAGGGATAACCCTCCTAATAGAGCATCTAACAAAGTGTAACACTCACCAAATAAAATGTATCATGTCCTCATACCATACAAACTAAACACACACGGTGCCCTTTAACCCTGATACCATACAAACTAAATGCACACGGTGCCCTTTAACCCTGATACCATACAAACTAAACACACACGGTGCCCTTTAACCCTGATACCATACAAACTAAACACACACGGTGCCCTTTAACCCTGATACCATACAAACTAAACACACACGGTGCCCTTTAACCCTGATACCATACAAACTAAACGCACAAGCTGCCCTTTAACTCTGATACCATACAAACTAAATGCACAAGCTGCCCTTTAACCCTGATACCATACAAACTAAATGCACAAGCTGCCCTTTAACCTTGATACCATACAAACTAAACATACAAGATGCCCTTTAACCCTGATACCATACAAACTAAACGCACAAGCTGCCCTTTAACCCTGACACCATACAAACTAAACACACAAGCTGCCCTTTAACCCTGACACCATACAAACTAAACGCACAAGCTGCCCTTTAACCCTGATACCACACAAACTAAACGCACAAGCTGCCCTTTATCCCTGATACCATACAAACTAAACGCACACGCTGCCCTTTAACCCTGATACCATACAAACTAAACGCACAAGCTACCCTTTAACCCTGATACCATACAAACTAAATGCACAAGCTGCCCTTTAACCCTGATACCACACAAACTAAACACACACGATGCCCTTTAACCCTGATACCACACAAACTAAACACACACGGTGCCCTTTAATCCTGATACCATACAAACTAAACGCACAAGCTACCCTTTAACCCTGATACCATACAAACTAAATGCACAAGCTGCCCTTTAACCCTGATACCACACAAACTAAACACACCCGGTGCCCTTTAAACCTGATACCATACAAACTAAACGCACAAGCTACCCTTTAACCCTGATACCATACAAACTAAATGCACAAGCTGCCCTTTAACCCTGATACCATACAAACTAAACACACACGGTGCCCTTTAACCCTGATACCATACAAACTAAACGCACAAGCTGCCCTTTAAACCTGATACCATACAAACTAAACGCACAAGCTGCCCTTTAACCCTGATACCACACAAACTAAACGCACACGGTGCCCTTTAACCCTGATACCACAAACTAAACACACACGGTGCCCTTTAACCCTGATACCATACAAACTAAACGCACAAGCTGCCCTTTAACCCTGACACCATACAAACTAAACGCACAAGCTGCCCTTTAACCCTGACACCATACAAACTAAATGCACAAACTGCCCTTTAACCAACACTCTTTTTTGATGGAGGAGATGAGCACAAATAAAATGCAACAGAGTATTAGATTCGGATAATATTATGCATTTTTAGCATTACGTTTTAGTCCATAACTCTGACACCAGTTGTGGACTAAAAGTAAATGCACTTCATTGAATCTTAAAAGAATTTATAATACATTTAATCCCATCCAAATACTAAAAGGAAAAAATCAGTATACATTGTGTTACCACAGTCCTGTTAGGGAATCTGGTTAGTCACAAACCATGAGAGACAAATCTCACACTCGAGTGTCAGAATTATTGGGCTGGAACATATTATTTTATAATACAAACAGTGTATTTATTTTTGGGCAAGAATAAGTTGGCTCAACACTTATTTGTCCTCTTACCAAACCTACTGTCCTAGGTCCAAATCAAGCTAAAATTAAAACAGCTAGCATGCAACAGATTGATTTTGTATTAAGTAGAACGTATTACAACATTAGAAATAAATAACTTAATGACTGGGTAGGCATTAATAAAAAAAAAAAAAAAATTGTTGTACAGCAACAAGTCTGAAAAAATAATTTCTATCAGTTCCAAGTAGCATAGATGGGCATGCAACCCAACACTGGTAAATCCATTTTCCTTTTTCTATTAATAATCTTTTGTTAGCAGATCTCTTTGCTTAAGAGTCTTTGGACCATAATTTTCACTTGGAAATACAGAAAACTGAAGACAATTTTTTGCACACCAATACTGGTTCCTTGAAAGGCAAAAGTTCAATTCAGTTGCAAGTCCTTGCTACCAATGTGTCTACATTTGTGAGTTAGCTAAGAAATGAATTAACAAAATGTCTTTGGTTCCTGTTTCAAACGTATAGCAGTCCTCCAACAATGCCCTTCCAGAGCTTTCCAGGTATTGGTTCATAGGTGTGTACTAGGCTAACAGCCCTGGAGCTTATATAAGCCTAGCCCAAGAAGATTCCCTGGCATCATGCCACCCAAACTTAGTTCCCAGTGCCCCTGTCAAGCAAAGCCACTGAAGTGATCCCCGGGGTGAACTTCCTATTGCCCACCCACTTGTCAAGATTTCTCTTAAAGAGGGCCAGTAAAGTGCTCTGCTTGATGTGAATGGGAAGTTTGTTCCAGAGTATGGGACGTCTGTGGGTTAGGAACCTGTCCCTCGAGCAGGTTCTGTTTATTGGGGTAGAGGTATAATAATCGTATGACTGGACAAAGAAACATGAATGAATATTTGAATCTATACAGGTCTCTTCACTATACAAGTCTTGTCCGGAGGAGGGAAGGCTTTGGAATTTCTTTGTTCTGTCTCTGCAGTTGAGACACTCCAGCTGTGAATGAATGATTCTTTTTTTCCTGTCAGCCTTTGGAACAGTGTTTTTTTTTCTCTCTCTACAGTTTACTACTCCTTTGACTAAAATAACAGACTGGGAGAGGAGAGAGATTATTTGGCTTTGCAAACATTACGTTTTCTTTCATATACTGTGAGCTTTATCACACTTTATGACTTCATGACACTAACAGAACAGGATAGTATCTTGTTAATATGTGTAGTTTTGAAATTCATTCCATGTCATGGGATCTGGATGCATTTTGCTGAAAACAGATATTTAATGCAGATGAAGATGAGAGACCCTTGTTTTCTGCTATGAATACAATTCTGAAATTGCGTGCCTTTTGTTGAAAACTGGACACAGTCCAGAGGTTCCTCAGCTAGGAAAACAGATCTTTTCAATGGCATGGCTTGGGTTGCATACTGACATTCATCAGGAGAACAGCAAGGTCAATAGAAAGCAAAATATGAAGGTAGAATTAATAAATGTAATGAATTCTGAGTTAAAATACACTATATGCCAGCAATACACAGTGGCATGTAACTGTGTTACACCAGGGGATGAGCTGAGTAAACTGTTAATTGAGTTGTATAATGACACAGGTCTGAATATGATGCGCTTGCTTATAGCGCATTATTAGAAAGAAATATCTAAAATCAAAAACAACATAAGGTGTCTTGACGAGAAAATCAAGAGTTACAACTGTTTTCAAGACTTTTTAGTCCTGTACAATGGAGTAGAGGCGAAGGCCGACCGGCACAGGGCTACAATAGTTTTGAGGAAACAATCCAAACTAAAAAGAGACATTATGGCCTATCAGACTGATCGGGCTTATATTTTTGTAGAAAAAGCTGTTGATTTATCTAAAACGGTTACTGGTGGGGAACATACAGTCACAGATTGTGAACAAGTGTCAGACAATAGCAAAGGCAGTAAAGATAAGCTGGCTATGTCAGACAAGCAAATTAGTGAAGCTAACCCAACTTTAAGTCAAGAGACTGGTAACAAGGACAAAAGTGTTTTGTCGAGGGTGGAATCGAATGTTGACACACCAGATGATGACAAACGGGTTAGCTATGCGCAAGTTGTTTCAGATTCTTATCAAGAACAGAATCAGGGTCCTTTTCCCTTGAACCGTTCACAGAACAAACAGACTTGGAAGTAGCACAACACCACCAAAACCAAGGGGAAGGGGGAAGGGGGAAGGGGAAAGGGAAGAGTTGCAAGAAAACCAGGTGGTAAATGAACATCATGGATATGATTATTGTACTGATGTAATAAATTTGTCTGAAGGTTCTATATCTGAAGATTTAGAAAAAGTTTTAAAGAAAGGTTTTTCCTTTATACCTGCATGTAGCATGACCATTGGGAGACTTTTAATTGATTTTAGGCTGTATTTAAGAAAGTTAAATTTAAGCTATATTGTGCAGGATGTTTTGAAAGAATCTACTGGTTTGAATAAATCGGTAGATAGCAGACCCAAGAAATCCAGTACTTTCAATCCCCCTCTTCAGGTTTTCCAAAACATATGTGAAAGATAATTTAGGAAAATTACACATGGTGGATACTCAGAAAATCTTACTAAAGGAGAAAAAGATGCATTATATGACCTGTACAAGAAAAATTCTGACATTAGGACATTGAAAGCAGACAAGGGTGGGAAAATAGTGGTCATGAACAACAAAGATTACGATAGTTCCCTAATGAAAATGTTAGAAGACACTAGTATTTATCAAAAGGTTAGCACAGGTGAAGTCAAAAGTAGTTACCAAAAAATAGATGTAGCTCTCTTTGACATGTACAGTCAGGGTGAATTTGACTATGAAAGTTATAATTACTTATTAGTAGAACATCTTAAGATGGCATCCTTCTTTGGAATTCCTAAAATACATATGCATCAAAAAACACCACCATTTAGGCCGATAATTTCAGCTAGATATTCCAAAACTGAAAATATTTCTGTTTGGTTAGACCACATCCTTAACCCTGTTGTTCAAAAATCTAAATTTTACCTAAGAGATTTGTGGCATTTGTTAGAAAATCTAAGAAATTTGGATGTCACATTAGAAGCTACTAGTTTTGGTACTTTGGATGTCAGGTCTTTATACATTTCTATAAATCAATTAGAAGGTGTTGAATATCTTAGGGACTATTTGACTGAGTGCACAGATTTTACTAGTACAAAAGTTAATACCATCTGTAGTCTAATGGAACTAGTATTAGATAATATTTTTTTCAAATTTAACAAAAATTTATACAAACAAACTTCAGGAGTAGCCGTGGGGGCAAGGGTGGCTCCTGCCTTTGCAAATTTGGTCATGGCAAATTGGGAATTAAAGTTTCTAACCAGGCATTCTAGTTATTCCAAAGTACAAATTTATTACAGATACATTGATGATTGTTTTTTTTTTTTTTTTATGGACAGGGACATATCACGAGTTTGTCGAAATAGTGGAGGATTTCAATTCTACCACTGATTTTTGGATTTCAAAGTGAGTGGATTTGGTGCATCTATTTCTTACTTGGATTTATATTTAAGTATTGACAAAGAAAGAAATATCTTTTCCAGTAAAGTACATAGAAAACCAGTTTTTGCTAATCAGTACTTGCATAGGGATAGTCTACATCCACCACACATAAAAAAGGGTGTCGTCAAGGGTCAGATTATAAGACTTAGTAGATTAACTACAGATGACGACACATTCATTAGGGAACTTTCTTTCTTGAGGACACTATTTTTGTCTAGAGGATACACAGTAGACTGGTTGAAAAAGATAGAAAAAGAAGTAATGGTGTTACGTAAAGGTGTGGCTTTACCTATTCTATCATCCAGAGACATTTGTGTATGTCCAGTATTAGAGGTTTCCACCACTGATTCAAACAATTATACTATAGCTTTTCCTTTACCTATAGTAAACGAAATGTGGTTTGTCAAAGAAATTATTGAAAACAATTGGAGAATTTTATTGGGCAACAAGGAGTTGGTTGCTTCAATAGGTAACAAACCAAAATTCACCTTCAAGAGAGAACGTAACATTACGTCTATATAAGAAACAGGTAACAAAAAAGAAAATAGTCATCCAAGGTTAGGTAGTACCAAGAAACTGTTGCAAAAGAGAGTAAAATCCCATGAGTGGAGGAGCTCCCTGGTCAGCCTTAGTAAGAAGCTGAGATCCCTTATAAGATCCTCCAAATCCAGTTATGAAAATAAAATTGCCACTAATTCCAAGGACAACCACAAAGCATTCTATAGCTATGTCAAGAATCTCAATGGCAACACCCAGATCTGCTCTGAGTTACAGCACAAAGGCATGAAAATTACAGAACCAACTGATACTGCCAACATCCTGGCAGATAGGTTCAGTGCTAACTTTACCCCCCCTCACCCCCTAAAGGGCCCATATCTATACAGGAAGAATGCAGAGTCCCTGTAATCACAACTACGCAGGTGAAAGCTACACTCTCTAAAGCCAAAAACACAGCATCCATGGGACCGGACAACATCCCAGGCTGCGTTTTACACGAACTTCAGAATGAACTGGCTCCCCACTTAAACACCATGTTCAATAATAGCCTCACATCAGGCTTTGAGCCCACTGAATGGTGCACAGCAACAGTTATCCCACTCCACAAAGGGGGAGCCACCACTGATCCCAGGAACTATAGACCTATTAGCCTGACGAACCTGGTCTGCAAAGCCATGGAACGTATCATCATAGAACTCATAAACAAAGACATTGGTAACCTCCAAACTCTGGATCCCACCCAGTTCGGGTTTGTGAAAGGCAGATCATGCCTCCTGAACCTGATCGACTTCTTTGAGGCAGTTATAGCTCCACAATTCACAAACCACACCAACTAGTGTGTACGATGTTCTTAACGCAAAGTAAGTTTGTTCTTCCACAGTGTAACAAAGCGTTTTCGCCAGTCAAAATAGAATAGCTTCTTCAGAGAAACATTAAAACTTTTTAAGTGTTGGCGCTCTTTATACAATACAAAACGGACATGCTCTGTGTAAAATACACGTCATTTCCTTACCGTAAGGTTTTTTATACACATACATCCTTTGTAAAAATGTCTTAGACATACAAATATAAAAAGAATTTAAAAGGAAACTGTCCATGTCGGTCCATACAACTCCCTCCATTTAAAAACTAGCTTCATACACAAAAGCTAGAATCTCCTACCATATCCATAACATTATTTCTTATACAATAAGTAATATGGTCTTGAAGTAACCGACAATTGTAACATCTCTTGTCTCCTTAAATTGAAAAGTTACCTTAGATAGTTCAATTCCTAGGTAAATATTGGATAGTACCCAGGGGCATAACAAGTGACTTTTCTAATTGTATATACTCATTTTTACGGAAGTGAATTGGGTATACAATGGTAATGTTGAAGCCTACTAAGGTATTTTTCTTACTCTGCCATTACTTGTATATTACAGATTTTAGATAGATACACCAATGCCCAACATTGAGTGAGGGTGCATTAGGGACATGTATCAAGGATATTTTGCTGCCCCAAAATGTATCTAGTTTTTTATTAACTGCATTTATGATATAAACACATTTTTATGTTTCTCACTTTACAAATTATGGGACATACCTTTACATTTAAGACGAGGTAATAGTACAGGAGTGTGGTTGACTGATGTAACAGTCACTTACTTCAAGACCATATTACTTATTGTATAAGAAATAATGTTATGGATATGGTAGGAGATTCTAGCTTTTGTGTATGAAGCTAGTTTTTAAATGGAGGGAGTTGTATGGACCGACATGGACAGTTTCTTTTTAAATTCTTTTTATATTTGTATGTCTAAGACATTTTTACAAAGGATGTATGTGTATAAAAAATCTTACGGTAAGGAAATGACGTGTATTTTACACAGAGCATGTCCGTTTTGTATTGTATAAAGAGCGCCAACACTTAAAAAGTTTTAATGTTTCTCTGAAGAAGCTATTCTATTTTGACTGGCGAAAACGCTTTGTTACACTGTGGAAGAATAAACTTACTTTGCGTTAAGAACATCGTACACACTAGTTGGTGTGGTTTGTGAATTGTGGAGCTATAACTGCTTTCTTCGGAAGTTTGGATAATTTGCTTTGGTTTGTTTGACTTCTTTGAGGCAGTCACCAAAGCCATAGATGAGGGTAAAGTGGTTCACACAGCCTATCTTGACCTCGCCAAGGCTTTCGACACTATCCCCCATTCTGGAATTATAGCTAAACTCAATAAACTAGGCATAAATCCCTACGTCACAAGATGGGTTGCCAACTGGCTCATTGACAGAACCCACACTGTAAAAGTTGCAGACTCCAAATCTGACCTCAAACCAGTGAAAAGTGGAGTACCACAGGGTTCCGTCCTGGGACTGCTCCTGTTTGGTATCTACTTCTCTGAAGTACAGGCTAACACAGAAGGCCTCTGGCTAACAAAGTTCGCAGATGACTGCAAACTAGGAGCCATAGTCAAGTCCCCAAATGATGTGAACATCCTACAGAAGGGCCTCTCTGAGACAGATGCCTGGTGTCAGAGCCATGGCCTCAAGCTCAATGCCAAAAAGTGCAGTGTCATCCCCTTTGGTAAAAACTCTGTACCCATGAACTACCACATAGGCAGCAATCTACTTAACACCAAATGCGTGATAAGAGACCTTGGGACCCAGGTGGACAGTAGTCTCTCCTTTGATAGTCACATCGCCATAGTAGTCAGGAAGTCCTTCTACATGGCACACCATCATAAAAGGGTTCTCGTCCAGGAAAAAAAAGAGGTCATTGTTACCCTCTACTCATCACTCATTAGACCCATTATAGAGTACAACGCCCCTTTTGGAATGTACCTCACAAGACATCTGCAGCAGCTGGAAAGGCCGCAGGAGTACCTCACAAAGAGGATTACTGGACCTAAACAAATGCCCTACACTGACCGCCTCAAAAAACTCCAGCTTTACTCCGTAGCATATCGCCTACTCAGAGGTGATCTCTGCCTAACATATAAAGCTATGTCAAACCCAGAGCTGTTGGACATGCTACACCTAAAGAAATCCCAATCCCTCCGAGCTACACGCTCCAGGGACCTAAACCTTGTCATCACAATAAACAGGACATGCTGGAGGGATAGATTCCTATCCCAGAGACTTCCCATACTCTGGAACAGGCTACCCATCTATATCAAGCAAAGTTCTTCATTAGCACTCTTCAAGAAAAATCTTGATGAGTGGATGGGAAATAGGAAATACACCCCGGGATCACTTCTGTGTCTCTGCTCATCAGTGGCACAGGAAAATAACTTTCTTGGGTGGCGTAAGCCAGGGAACCTTGTTGGCTAGGCTTGCATAGGCCCTTGGGCCGATAGCCTAGTACCTACCTATGAACCTATATGCTTGTAAAAACTGCAAACAATGTGGATTTATTAGTAACAGTTCCTTTATTACTTTAAGGTACTTGAATCACACTTTATGGGCAAAGGATTACTACAACTGTAACACAGAGTTTGTAGTTTATATTGCAAATTGTGCTTCATGTAACCATTATTACATAGGAAAAACTATAAGAGCTTTGAAGAGGAGGATTTATGAGCACAACTTGGCCATTAAAAACAAGGATTATTCGAATTCATTGGCCAAGCATGCTTCTACATGTGCAGACTTTAAAACGTTTGAGTTTTTTGTTGTAGAAAAGATAGACAAGATTGTGTTTGGAGGTGATTTGAACAACATTTTAGAATGTAAAGAAGCTTTTTGGCAGTTATTTTTAGGGGCTGATGACGTACCAGGACTAAATGAGTCCATTAATCTTAAATGTTTTTTACAAAATAGATAATTTATAACAAACATGTATAAAATGTCTATAACACACTAATATACAAGTGTATGAATTTTTCAACATGTAGTTAATATTTTTTTGGCTTTATGTACAAAGAAATATTTTTATTGATGAGGTCATTTCCTATGTGATTTGATATAAAAGGAAGTAAGGGTTAGACAGATGTTTTTTCTGAAGAAGTTCACCAAATAAAATAGTGAATGAAAGTGCTAATATATCTGTTTCTAAGTGGCCATTGGATTTGCATCTAGATTTCAA
Organism: Protopterus annectens; assembly: GCF_019279795.1. NCBI lineage: Eukaryota > Metazoa > Chordata > Ceratodontiformes > Protopteridae > Protopterus > Protopterus annectens. The sequence continues at coordinate 1,674,648,916 of NC_056729.1, forward strand.
TTAACAATAGCAAATGTTGTTTTCTTTCGGCTTTTCCTGGTTAGGGGTCGCCACAGCGGAACTCCAGTCTGCTAATGATTGGCAGTCGATTTTTATGGTGCTGAGGTGCCAACCCGATGCTCAACCTTCAACGAAGGCACACCCATTCACGCATGTCTTTCAATGCCACTCAACCGCAGGGAGGACATGCAGATTCCATACAGAAGGCGCTCCAGCTGAGAATCGAATGGGAGAACCTCTTGCTGTGAGGCGACAATGCTACTGCTGCACCACCGCAGCTTAAATATGGTTATAAAATAATCCTAAAGTAACCATCCATCCACGTCCCCCTTTCCCAAGTTTTGTACATTAGTAACGTACATATATGTTTAGGCAAAGTATTTTTTTCTACAGCCCCCCCCCCCAATCCCCCCCACCCTCCCATACACACACTCTGAATGTAGATACTGCCCATAGTCTATCTGCAATCAATATCAATGCATGAAGGAAGAGGAAAAGTCCAGTTGTGTACACTTACCATAAATGTAGAAGTTTGAGTGTATTCACTGTTGCAGTCATTACATTTCGATAATCCTGCTGGCAGGTTGCCCTCAGTCGGCCTGAATTCCAAAGTCTTGGGTCCTGTGTCAGCTGTTGTCGCTCCTTCCCTGATGTCAGGTCGTCAGGGTTATAAAAGAAGCAGCCAACGCCATTTTCTTTAGTTTTTCTTGCCCCAGATGTCAGGTGCCCCCTAAAAGGGTAGCCAAAATTTATATCTATATATAAAATTACATGCAGCAGTATAGACTTTACCTTCATCCACAAGCAAATACACCACATAGGTTGTATAAATCAGAGAAAGAATGATAGGTTCCATCAGAAGAAAAGGGGGGATGGCGGGTGGGTAACCTGGACTGCAACAGTGAATACACTCAAACATCTACATTTATGGTAAGTGTACACAACTGTACTATGTTCTTCGTGTTTCACTGTTGCAGTCATTACATTTGGGTAGATACCCAAAGCTATGGTTGGGAGGCTGGAGCTAAACAGCATTAGGAGTGGCTATGAGACCCTCTGCATAACTGCAGTGGCAAAGCCTGCCTTGGATTTAGAGTACAGTGGCAGATGATAGTGCTTTGCAAAGGTGTGTACTGAACTCCAAGTAGCTGCCTCTAAAATGTCCTCGGTTGGAACTCCCCTGAGAAAGGCTGCTGAAGTGGCTGCAGCTCTGGTGGAATGTGGTCTAATGCCCTGAGGCACTGGCTTGCCATGGTATAAGGAGCAGAAACGAATGCAGTGGCATATCCACTTTGAAATAGTCTGCTTTGAGATAGCCTTTCCTTGTGATCCTGCAGCATATGCCACTAGTAATTGCTCTGTCTTTCTGAAAACTTTGGTTCTGTCCAGGTAGAATCAAAGCTATCTGTGTACATCCAAAGAATGCAGAATTCTTTCCCCCTTATTCTGTGGATTTGGATAAAATGTTGGCAGATGAATGTTTTGGTTAAGAGCCACACTGGACACCACTTTAGGCATAAATGTTGGGTTTGTCCTCAGGTAGATACTGTCCGGATAAAAAATGATAAAAGGTTCCACAGCCATGAGTGCCTGTAGCTCTGAAACTTGTATTGCAGAAGTAATTTCTAGGAGCAGAGCTGTTTTCCAAGATAAAAACTTTACATCAGCAGTAGTAGCTGGCTCAAAAGGAGGCAGGGTGAGTTTTTCCAAGACATAGTTAAGGTCCCATGCAGGCATTGGTGATCTCCTTGTTGGCCTTAATTTTTTGGCTCCTCTGAGGTACTGTTTTAATAAGGGATGAGAAAAGATTGGTGGCTCTGCATTGTAATGAGCCGAAATAATAGAGGAATGAATTTTAATAGATGAGAAAGATAGGCCTTTGTCCAGCATCTCAGTTAAGTATTGTAAAATCTGAGGAATATTTGGCACAGCTGTATCTGTTCCTTGTGCCTGGTTCCAAGCACAGAATCTCTTCCATTTTCCAGCATAAGATTTTCTAGTACTAGGCCTTATGGCTTCCAAAATGACATCCATCACAGCTTTGCTGAGAGGTGTGTTTTGTATGACTACATTATCCGCCATGCTGCCAGGTTTAAAGTCCTGAGCTGGCTGTGCAGGATCTGATTGTTTTACTGAGACAGTAGATGCGGTACTTGAGGTAAGGTCCAAGCTGGGCATTGAGACAAGCTCCTTAATATTGGGTACCAGTGCTGGCGGGGCCAGTCTGGTGCAAACAGTATCATCTTTGGCTTCTCCTGTCTGACCTTTAGGAGTACCTTGGGGAGGAGAGGCAGAGGGGGAAAGGCATATAATGACAGTTTTTTCCAGCCGAAGGATAGGGCATCCACCTTCCGTGGTTGTCTGTGATAAATCCTTGTGCAGAATCTCTTTAGTTGGTAGTTGTGAGGGGAGGCAAATAAATCTATGTCCGGGCATCCCCATTTCCTTGTTATCATGCTGAAGACTTGTGGATCCAGCTGCCACTTGTGGGGATACATGAGGTTTCTGCTTAGATCGTCTGCCAAAGTATTTTTCCTTCCTGGCAGGAATTGTGCCTGCAGATGTACTTGGTAAGTCAATGCTGTTTCCCACAAAGTCATGCCTAGTCTGCAAAAGGGGTAAGAATGCGTGCCCCCCTGCTTGTTTATGTACCACATGACCATGGTGTTGTCTGTCTTTATCAGTAGTTGTCCTGGATGAAGTAGGTCCTTGAAGGCTGTCAGGGCATTTTGAACAGCTAGCATCTCCTTTTGATTGATATATAGATGCATTTGGTTTGAGGTCCATGTTCCCTGAATGCAAATTCCTGCCATGTGGGCCCCCCAGGCATAATCTGATGCATCCGTTGTTAGTGTCTGCCTGGCTGGGAGTAATGTGAACGGCTGTCCCTTGCTTTGGTAACAAGCCTTTGCCCACCATCCAAACTCCTGTTGCAGGCAGGGAACGAAAGTAATTATAGTGTCCAGGCTGTGGCAATGTTGAGTCCAAACACTTTTTAGGTACCGCGTTGAAAGGTAAATTAAAAATGCTGGTTACTGCCACAGCACGCTTGCTTATAAAAAAAGGTAAGTAAATGGATAAATAACTCAAGCAAGCGTTGACAGAGTGAGAAATAACCTTCTATGTGTAAAAAATCCAAGTAATCCAGTCTTCTGAGACAAATAATTCAGTTTATTACACAGATAAACCACGATAAGCGCTTTCACTAACTAGTAGCTTCTTCAGATCACAAACAGGAAGCACAGGAACCATGTGCTTTAAATATCTGCATGTTAATTAATCAACCAACTTTTAAAGCAGAAGCGCCATAAAACCTAAAAACTAAATATATAAACATAAAATCATCTCAAGATGCAACAGAAATAAACAATGGTGTATGCATATTACTTTAAAAAATTAAAATAACTTCATTCCATAAGAAACAATAAAAATTGAAGTAAATATAAGAACATGTTGTGAGCAGCATACTATCAAGTACAAAAGTGTATACAGCCTAATACATAACTGCATGTGATAGTCATATTATTAATAATCTGAGGCAACTTAGAAACTATACATAGTAGATGCCATCAAAAACATGAAACCATATACAAGTCGAAGGAACTATTATCAACCAAAGTGATACTTGGTATAATAAGGTCAGTGCATAAACAAAGATGTATATCTGCATATGTATAAAAATGTGTATATAAATGTAGTGTCTTAATAAATATATGTATCTAAATATAAAAGAATGAATGAATGTGTACAAAATATAAATAAATAAATAAATAAATAAGTTAATAAGTTATTGTCTAAAAATGAAGCTAAAACCATTAACATTAACAGTATTACAATATAAAAATATAAAATGAAAAAATTACCCAAAAATGTGATATATGTATGTGTATGTATATGTATGGGAACAAATATCAGAGCACATTGAATTCTTAAAATTTCAGAACTTAGTGTGCCTACGTTTCTTTAGGTGTGGTCTGATAGATGCCCTTTCATTTAAACCATGACCTTTATCAGCTCTCAGCAAAATAATCCACCTACTTTCTCTATCTTCGTATGATTCATGATGTCACCTCCTCTTACATTAACATTCATTTTCTCCAGCACCCTAAACATGAACTTGTGTTCAGGACTTGTTTGTGTCACATGCTTGGCCAATGCATTCTGCAGATTACCTTTCTTTATATTATAACAGTGTTCCCTTATTCTGTCTCTTAATACCCTATTCGTTTTACCAACATAGAAACATGAACACAGTTCACATACAGCAAGGTATATGACATCAGGTGTCATACAGTTGGCATTGGCTCGGGTATATATTTCCTCTGTGTATCTGGATGTATAAATACTATGCTAGAATCTATTGAGGAGCAAAAGTTGCATTGTCCACAAGGTGTGGTTCCATAACTAAGACTCGGGTGCGTATTCTTGTTTGGTGGATAACAAAGCAATCTTTTAAGATTCTTCTTATTCCTATAGGTAAAGGACGGAGAATCACCTACAATGTTTGTCAATATGACATCAGTTTGTAGTATGTTCCAATTTTTGGAGATGATCTCTCTAATTTGTTTATTATCTGCTGTATATGAAGTCAGAAACCTAACTTTTGCATTTGTGACTTCTTTGACATTATTCATTACTATAGGCTTGGGCCCAAAATATGGGGTACCTGATGTCGAACGTAAACTTAGAGCATTATCAAATTGTAAATCTACCTCCGTAGAATTATAACCTCTCTCAGCAAACTTCTCTCCCAAGTCATATAAGTCTGCCATAAAGCCTTTGTCATTGGAATTCAACCTAGACATTCGTAGGGTCTGTCCTTTGACTATGTTACTGAAAACATACTGAGGATGCATACTAGTTCTGAATAGTAAAGTGTTCCTATAACAGGGTTTCCTAAAAATCCCAGTGTTAAACATTCCACATTCGAGTTTTTCGACATATAAATCTAAAAATTCAATTTTCAGTAATGAATATTTCATTGTAAATTTCAAGCATGGTGTAATGTTATTCAAAACCATATTGAAACTAAGCAATTCTTCTATATTACCATCCCATAGAATAAACACGTCATCCACAAAACGTCTATAAAATCTTACATATTTCTTAAACATGTATTCTTTGAATAATAACTGTTCTTCCCAGTAAGCTAGGAACATATTGGCGTAGCTGTTGGCACAAGGAGTGCCCATAGCTACGCCGTCTAATTGCTGATAAATATTATCAGTAAACATAAACACATTATTTTCCAGCACTAGCTCAAGGAAATGTACCAACAAGTCAATTAAAACATTGCCATAGGTACTATGTTCTGTAAGATATTTACTAACATAAGTTAGACCAAGATCATTAGGGATGACTGTAAACAATGATTGTATATCAAAAGTTACTAAAATCAGATTTTGGATAGTATCCATTTGATTATTAATATAGTACAAATCTGTTAAAACTGTTTAGAATCACATAATACAAATTCATTATTGTTTAAAATACACCTTAAATGTTTCTCAATAAAACTGACAAGTGCTCCGTAACCCATCCTTGCCCTGAGACTATTGGTCTCATGGGTGGCTTGGTAATGCTTTTGTGTATTTTGGGTATTCCATGTATAACTGGGATGGTAGGCATCTTAATATATAAATAATTGAACTCATTTCTATTTATTAGATTACTTCTATAAATATCTGTTAAAATATCATGTACATATGCACACATTTCATAGACCTTAGTAAAATCAATTCTTGTATAAAACACATCACTTAACATATTATACATTTCATTCTGATAATCTATGGTATCAAGTACCACTATGCCAGAGCCTTTATCTGCTGGCCTAATTGTTATATTTAAATCATTTCTTAAGTTATGAAGGCTCTTTCTTTCGTGGTATGACAGATTATTATTAAACATAAAATTAGAATTGTTCAGTCTCTTTTTATGAAAATACTTATAAATCTCATCTTCTGTAGTGCGTAAATATGCTTCAATTAATGGATGATTTACTGGTGTATAGTCACTCAGATTCTTAAACACAAATTTATCATTGTCAGTAGTTAATTCACTATCAATCTTATTAATAGAAGTATCATTATAAATGTACTTGAGCATAACATTTCTGCAAAACATTCTAACATCTATGATGGTTTCATCTAGCATACTATTGCTATGAGGAATGAAACTTAGTCCTTTGACTAATAAATTAATGTCATGCTGTGACAGCGAACACTGGACAAATTAAAAACTAAATTTTGTTGTGATTTGTCCACATTTTCTTTAGCGTTGTATTGGTGAGTGGCTCCCTGAAAATTTCCTTTTTGCCGCCCTCGACTGTTCGAGCGTGTTCTGCTTAAGTTCTTCTCCTGGCGTATTGCTAAAGGGAAGGAAAGATTTAAAGCTGCTCCTTTTTTAAATTCATTTGTTTTAGATCTAACAACCTGCTCTTGATCATTCAGCAGTCTATTCTTAACAACATTCACAGTAGGATATAAATTTACATTTTCATTCATACTGTTATGCGTTATATGTATAACATCTATAGAGTCATTGCTAGTTGCTATTTCCTCATTACTAGCAGCTAAGTTAGTAGAAGGACAAATATCAGCAGATATAGTATCAGAGTCAACATATTCATTAGCAATGGTTGGGGCCTCTCCTGCAATTTCTGGCACATTAGAAACAGCTGCAGGAGATGAGACCACTTTACCAGTGCTCTGTAGAGTCTTATGCTGTTGAAGAGGTAAGCTGCCTTGCTTGATAACAGATGCAGGCATACTTTCTGGGACACGCCTTTCCCAGACAAAAACTTGCCCTGTTTTAAAATCCTGTATGTCCCTTGAAACTTTACTTTGTTTCTGCTGAAATAGTTTACGCTCATAGGCAGATACACAGTCAAGTATATTGTCAAATAAATCATGTATAGCCAACTCTCTATAGTCTTTAAATAACTGTTGCTGTAAATCATTGATTTTACTTGTTAGAGCTTGTTCTTCAGGTTTGAAGAAATTAATCAACAGTTGTAAATATTTGCGGCTAGTCTCAATATTTATCTGCTGCCACAATGACAGCAATTCTGGGTATTCATTGCCTTGACTAGGCATAGAGAACACCCTGAGCCCACGTGGTATAATGGCATTATCTAAACAAAATTGAAAATGCTGCCTTTGCATTTGTAAACGTTTCAGTTTATAAAAGTGTTTCTCTATGTCATTAAGTATTAAATTAGCTTTCTGAAAATCCACATCACGCTCACCCATATTAGCTGGTAGTTGTTCAGTTGTTAGCGACCACAATGTAGTAAGAGTCCCATCAAGATGCTGTTTAAACTTGGCTTCCATCGCTGCCTTGCCCCGGTGTTCACTTCTGGGCTTATAGGGAAGCTCAATATCCGCCATGGCTTTAGTAGAATATCCAGTAGCTAGAAACTCACTCGTAGTCACGTAACCAACGTAAAAAATGTAGAAACAGCGTTGAAAGGTAAATTAAAAATGCTGGTTACTGCCACAGCACGCTTGCTTATAAAAAAGATAAGTAAATGGATAAATAACTCAAGCAAGCGTTGACAGAGTGAGAAATAACCTTCTATGTGTAAAAAATCCAAGTAATCCAGTCTTCTGAGACAAATAATTCAGTTTATTACACAGATAAACCACGATAAGCGCTTTCACTAACTAGTAGCTTCTTCAGATCACAAACAGGAAGCACAGGAACCATGTGCTTTAAATATCTGCATGTTAATTAATCAACCAACTTTTAAAGCAGAAGCGCCATAAAACCTAAAAACTAAATATATAAACATAAAATCATCTCAAGATGCAACAGAAATAAACAATGGTGTATGCATATTACTTTTAAAAATTAAAATAACTTCATTCCATAAGAAACAATAAAAATTGAAGTAAATATAAGAACATGTTGTGAGCAGCATACTATCAAGTACAAAAGTGTATACAGCCTAATACATAACTGCATGTGATAGTCATATTATTAATAATACGAGGCAACTTAGAAACTATACATAGTAGATGCCATCAAAACATGAAACCATATACAAGTCGAAGGAACTATTATCAACCAAAGTGATACTTGGTATAATAAGGTCAGTGCATAAACAAAGATGTATATCTGCATATGTATAAAATGTGTATATAAATGTAGTGTCTTAATAAATATATGTATCTAAATATAAAAGAATGAATGAATGTGTACAAAAATATAAATAAATAAATAAATAAATAAGTTAATAAGTTATTGTCTAAAAATGAAGCTAAAACCATTAACATTAACAGTATTACAATATAAAAATATAAAATGAAAAAATTACCCAAAAATGTGATATATGTATGTGTATGTATATGTATGGGAACAAATATCAGAGCACATTGAATTCTTAAAAATTTCAGAACTTAGTGTGCCTACGTTTCTTTAGGTGTGGTCTGATAGATGCCCTTTCATTTAAACCATGACCTTTATCAGCTCTCAGCAAAATAATCCACCTACTTTCTCTATCTTCGGTATGATTCATGATGTCACCTCCTCTTACATTAACATTCATTTTCTCCAGCACCCTAAACATGAACTTGTGTTCAGGACTTGTTTATATTTACTTCAATTTTTATTGTTTCTTATGGAATGAAGTTATTTTAATTTTTTAAAAGTAATATGCATACACCATTGTTTATTTCTGTTGCATCTTGAGATGATTTTATGTTTATATATTTAGTTTTTAGGTTTTATGGCGCTTCTGCTTTAAAAGTTGGTTGATTAATTAACATGCAGATATTTAAAGCACATGGTTCCTGTGCTTCCTGTTTGTGATCTGAAGAAGCTACTAGTTAGTGAAAGCGCTTATCGTGGTTTATCTGTGTAATAAACTGAATTATTTGTCTCAGAAGACTGGATTACTTGGATTTTACACATAGAAGGTTATTTCTCACTCTGTCAACGCTTGCTTGAGTTATTTATCCATTTACTTACCTTTTTATAAGCAAGCGTGTAGCAGTAACCAGCATTTTTAATTTACCTTTCAACGCTGTTTCTACATTTTTACGTTGGTTACGTGACTACGAGTGAGTTTCTAGCTACTGGATATTCTACTAAAGCCATGGCGGATATTGAGCTTCCTATAAGCCCAGAAGTGAACACCGGGCAAGGCAGCGATGGAAGCCAAGTTTAAACAGCATCTTGATGGGACTCTTACTACATTGTGGTCGCTAACAACTGAACAACTACCAGCTAATATGGGTGAGCGTGATGTGGATTTTCAGAAAGCTAATTTAATACTTAATGACATAGAGAAACACTTTTATAAACTGAAAGCGTTTACAAATGCAAAGGCAGCATTTTCAATTTTGTTTAGATAATGCCATTATACCACGTGGGCTCAGGGTGTTCTCTATGCCTAGTCAAGGCAATGAATACCCAGAATTGCTGTCATTGTGGCAGCAGATAAATATTGAGACTAGCCGCAAATATTTACAACTGTTGATTAATTTCTTCAAACCTGAAGAACAAGCTCTAACAAGTAAAATCAATGATTTACAGCAACAGTTATTTAAAGACTATAGAGAGTTGGCTATACATGATTTATTTGACAATATACTTGACTGTGTATCTGCCTATGAGCGTAAACTATTTCAGCAGAAACAAAGTAAAGTTTCAAGGGACATACAGGATTTTAAAACAGGGGCAGTTTTTGTCTGGGAAAGGCGTGTCCCAGAAAGTATGCCTGCATCTGTTATCAAGCAAGGCAGCTTACCTCTTCAACAGCATAAGACTCTACAGAGCACTGGTAAGTGGTCTCATCTCCTGCAGCTGTTTCTAATGTGCCAGAAATTGCAGGAGAGGCCCCAACCATTGCTAATGAATATGTTGACTCTGATACTATATCTGCTGATATTTGTCCTTCTACTAACTTAGCTGCTAGTAATGAGGAAATAGCAACTAGCAATGACTCTATAGATGTTATACATATAACGCATAACAGTATGAATGAAAATGTAAATTTATATCCTACTGTGAATGTTGTTAAGAATAGACTGCTGAATGATCAAGAGCAGGTTGTTAGATCTAAAACAAATGAATTTAAAAAAGGAGCAGCTTTAAATCTTTCCTTCCCTTTAGCAATACCAGGAGAAGAACTTACAGAACACGCTCAACAGTCGAGGGCGCAAAAAGGAAATTTTCAGGAGCCACTCACCAATACAACGCTTAAAGAAAATGTGGACAAATCACAACAAAATTTAGTTTTTAATTTGTCCAGTGTTCCGCTGTCACAGCATGACATTAATTTATTAGTCAAAGGACTAAGTTTCATTCCTCATAGCAATAGTATGCTAGATGAAACCATCATAGATGTTAGAATGTTTTGCAGAAATGTTATGCTCAAGTACATTTATAATGATACTTCTATTAATAAGATTGATAGTGAATTAACTACTGACAATGATAAATTTGTGTTTAAGAATCTGAGTGACTATACACCAGTAAATCATCCATTAATTGAAGCATATTTACGCACTACAGAAGATGAGATTTATAAGTATTTTCATAAAAGAGACTGAACAATTCTAATTTTATGTTTAATAATAATCTGTCATACCACGAAGAAAGAGCCTTCATAACTTAAGAAATGATTTAAATATAACAATTAGGCCAGCAGATAAAGGCTCTGGCATAGTGGTACTTGATACCATAGATTATCAGAATGAAATGTATAATATGTTAAGTGATGTGTTTTATACAAGAATTGATTTTACTAAGGTCTATGAAATGTGTGCATATGTACATGATATTTTAACAGATATTTATAGAAGTAATCTAATAAATAGAAATGAGTTCAATTATTTATATATTAAGATGCCTACCATCCCAGTTATACATGGAATACCCAAAATACACAAAAGCATTACCAAGCCACCCATGAGACCAATAGTCTCAGGGCAAGGATGGGTTACGGAGCACTTGTCAGTTTTTATTGAGAAACATTTAAGGTGTATTTTAAACAATAATGAATTTGTATTGCATGATTCTAAACAGTTTTTAACAGATTTGTACTATATTAATAATCAAATGGATACTATCCAAAATCTGATTTTAGTAACTTTTGATATACAATCATTGTTTACGGTCATCCCTAATGATCTTGGTCTAACTTATGTTAGTAAATATCTTACAGAACATAGTACCTATGGCAATGTTTTAATTGACTTGTTGGTACATTTCCTTGAGCTAGTGTTGGAAAATAATGTGTTTATGTTTACTGATAATATTTATCAGCAATTAGACGTAGCTATGGGCACTCCTTGTGCCAACAGCTACGCCAATATGTTCCTAGCTTACTGGGAAGAACAGTTATTATTCAAAGAATACATGTTTAAGAAATATGTAAGATTTTATAGACGTTTTGTGGATGACGTGTTTATTCTATGGGATGGTAATATAGAAGAATTGCTTAGTTTCAATATGGTTTTGAATAACATTACACCATGCTTGAAATTTACAATGAAATATTCATTACTGAAAATTGAATTTTTAGATTTATATGTCGAAAAACTCGAATGTGGAATGTTTAACACTGGGATTTTTAGGAAACCCTGTTATAGGAACACTTTACTATTCAGAACTAGTATGCATCCTCAGTATGTTTTCAGTAACATAGTCAAAGGACAGACCCTACGAATGTCTAGGTTGAATTCCAATGACAAAGGCTTTATGGCAGACTTATATGACTTGGGAGAGAAGTTTGCTGAGAGAGGTTATAATTCTACGGAGGTAGATTTACAATTTGATAATGCTCTAAGTTTACGCTCGTCATCAGGTACCCATATTTTGGGCCCAAGCCTATAGTAATGAATGATGTCAAAGAAGTCACAAATGCAAAAGTTAGGTTTCTGACTTCATATACAGCAGATAATAAACAAATTAGAGATCATCTCCAAAATTGGAACATACTACAAACTGATGTCATATTGACAAACATTGTAGGTGATTCTCCGTCCTTTACCTATAGGAATAAGAAGAATCTTAAAAGATTGCTTTGTTATCCACCAAACAAGAATACGCACCGAGTCTTAGTTATGGAACCACACCTTGTGGACAATGCAACTTTTGCTCCTCAATAGATTCTAGCATAGTATTTATACATCCAGATACACAGAGGGAAATATATACCCGAGCCAATGCCAACTGTATGACACCTGATGTCATATACCTTGCTGTATGTGAACTGTGTTCATGTTTCTATGTTGGTAAAACGAATAGGGTATTAAGAGACAGAATAAGGGAACACTGTTATAATATAAAGAAAGGTAATCTGCAGAATGCATTGGCCAAGCATGTGACACAAACAAGTCCTGAACACAAGTTCATGTTTAGGGTGCTGGAGAAAATGAATGTTAATGTAAGAGGAGGTGACATCATGAATCATACCAAGATAGAGAAAGTAGGTGGATTATTTTGCTGAGAGCTGATAAAGGTCATGGTTTAAATGAAAGGGCATCTATCAGACCACACCTAAAGAAACGTAGGCACACTAAGTTCTGAAATTTTTAAGAATTCAATGTGCTCTGATATTTGTTCCCATACATATACATACACATACATATATCACATTTTTGGGTAATTTTTTCATTTTATATTTTTATATTGTAATACTGTTAATGTTAATGGTTTTAGCTTCATTTTTAGACAATAACTTATTAACTTATTTATTTATTTATTTATTTATATTTTTGTACACATTCATTCATTCTTTTATATTTAGATACATATATTTATTAAGACACTACATTTATATACACATTTTTATACATATGCAGATATACATCTTTGTTTATGCACTGACCTTATTATACCAAGTATCACTTTGGTTGATAATAGTTCCTTCGACTTGTATATGGTTTCATGTTTTTGATGGCATCTACTATGTATAGTTTCTAAGTTGCCTCGTATTATTAATAATATGACTATCACATGCAGTTATGTATTAGGCTGTATACACTTTTGTACTTGATAGTATGCTGCTCACAACATGTTCTTATATTTACTTCAATTTTTATTGTTTCTTATGGAATGAAGTTATTTTAATTTTTTAAAAGTAATATGCATACACCATTGTTTATTTCTGTTGCATCTTGAGATGATTTTATGTTTATATATTTAGTTTTTAGGTTTTATGGCGCTTCTGCTTTAAAAGTTGGTTGATTAATTAACATGCAGATATTTAAAGCACATGGTTCCTGTGCTTCCTGTTTGTGATCTGAAGAAGCTACTAGTTAGTGAAAGCGCTTATCGTGGTTTATCTGTGTAATAAACTGAATTATTTGTCTCAGAAGACTGGATTACTTGGATTTTTTACACATAGAAGGTTATTTCTCACTCTGTCAACGCTTGCTTGAGTTACTTTTTAGGTACCATTGAAGTTTCCTCATATGCAGTCTTGCATATGGAATTAGTAGGATGCAGGATGCCATGAAGCCCAAAGCCTGCAGAATTTTTCTTGCAGATAACTGGGCCTTTGTTGCCAATATTTTGAAATAGGTAGTCAGTTGTCTTTGTCTGGCATGAGATAAGCCATCTGAGCAGCTGTATTTAAGCTTGCACCCAGGAATATTATCTCTTGAGAGGGTACTAGTTTTGATTTCTTTTCATTGACTGTGTACCCTAGGCATGTTAGAAGTTTTTTCACAATCGCCAGATGCTGTAGAAGGATGTCCTTGTTCTCTGCTTGAATTAGACAGTCGTCCAAGTAAGGATATATTTGTATTCCTCTTTGTCTACAGAATGCAATTACTGGTGCCAGGCACTTTGTAAAGACCCTGTGCGCAGTAGATAAGCCAAAGGGCAGTGCAGAGAATTGGTAAGGCACTGAGCCAGCCTTGAATCTCTGGTATCATCTGCATATTTGTCTGACTGGGCCATGCAGGTATGCCTCTTTTAGGTCTAAAGTTACAAGCCAAGTGTTCTTGCCCAGCATGGGCAGAAGCTGCTGCAAAGTCAACATTTTGAATTTTGGTATATCCAGGAATGTGTTCAGAATCGATAGGTCCAGTATTGGCCTCCAGACCTTGTCCTTTCTGGGTACCAAGAACAGCCTTGAGTAAAATCCTTGTCCCTGCTCTTGCTCTGGCACTTGTTGAATGGCCTTCATGTCCATGAGGGATGAGATTTGTTTTTGTGCCTCTGCCCATTGATGTTTTGGCAGATCTGGCCAGCCGTTTGCCTTTGGCAGGGTATGGAAATGGAACTTGTAGCCTTGAGACACGATATTTAGAACCTACTTGTCCTGGGTTATAATGTGCTAATTTTGAGAAAAAAGTGCTAATTTTCCCCCTAAGGGTGCTGCCAGGAGATAAGTGCTTGGTGTAGGCAGGGGGACGTCATTGGGACTGTTTCCTGTAAGGATGTGATTTGTCTTCTCCACTTTTGGAGGTAGAAGCACCCCATTGCTTTGACCTGTATGAACCTTGCACCTGGGATCTGCCTCTAGGGCGTCTGGGTCTGCCCCTTTGAGGTCTGTCTGACATAGGAAAGGACCAATTCTTTGTTGGCCAGTGTCTACTAAACCTAGGTGGCTGTACTTGTAAGAAATCTTTGACCGTTTGCATAGATTTAGCTTTGTCCTCCGTTTTCTTTAACACCTCTTCTGCCTTAATACTAAACAAAGTATCATGCTGTAAAGGTGCATCTAATAATTTAACTTTAACATGACCTGGCAGATTTTGTTCCTTTAACCAAGCATGCCTTCTAATTACAGAACCTGTAACTGCGGCCCTGCAGGAGGCCTCTAAAGAATCAAAACCACATTGCAAAGTATGCTTTCCAACTTGTTCAGCTGCATGCATATATCCTGCATTTCCTTGTTTTCTGCACAGTCAGAGTTTAACAACATTTTCTGTTTAAGCAATGCCATGACATGTTGCTGATATTTGAGCATATGAAATTGACAGTTTAAGGATCTTATAGCCAAGGTAGCAGATGTGTAAACCTTTTTTCCCCATCTATCCAGTGCCCTAGAATCCCTCTCAGAAGGGGTACGTTTTTTTGCAGGGGAAGCCTTAACTCCCTTGGGACCCTGAGAAATAGTTTCTGGGTCTGCAGCAGGGTTTTTAAAAAGGAATTTATGAGAGTCAGGAACCCTGTAATATCTGTCAGGCTTAACAGGAGCTGGAGGTAAGGAGTCAGGGGTAAGGCTAGACTCTGAAAACACATCATCTACAATGTCTAACACAGGAGGGATGACTAGTGGCTTGTGTTGAGGTAGTAAAAGGAAATTCCTGATCCTCTTTTTAGATTCTGAAAAATCTTGGCTCTCCCAGTGGAAATGCTCCCTCATGGTATGTAAGGTTTCCCCAAAAGAATAGTCCTCAGGAGGAGCTGAAGGTATGGATTCTTCAGCATCAGAATCCTCATAGGGGGGAAAAGAATATTCCGAATCAGAAGAAATGGAAACCTGATCTGAAGATTCATAGTCATTCTCTTGCCTAGGCCTCTTATCAGGAGGGGGATAGGAACCCCTGATCAAGGTAATCAAGTCTTTGGCCATTTTGAGCATCTGTTTTTTGGGCATGGAGGCCTGTCCGCGTGGCTCTTGAGTTTGCTTCTTTGCCTTTGAAGGTGCTTTAGTCTTTGCCTTTGAAGTCGGTTTAATGTATAGATGTTTGGGTCTGAATACACCCTCAGAAGCCGGTGCCTGCTCAGCGGTTCCAGACCCATCTGAAGGATCAGCATCCAAGGCTCCAATACCTTGAGTTTCCAACGGCACGGCCGACTCCGCGTGGGAGTCGGTAGTGGCCTGCGACTCTAAACTAGCTGTCGTCAGGGGAAAGTGCCTCACTGAGAACCGGCGACTGGCTTAGGAGAAGCTTCATCGTTGGTTTTGGGCCTCGGCTGTCTTTCTTTTTCTTTGCGTTTTTTGTGAACTCAGGTAGTCGGGATGGCTTTCCGATGACATTTCTGGATAATTAAACCTGCGTCCAAAGTAGTTTAAAGCAAAATCATACCGACGATTAATAGTGCGTTGGTTAAATCTAGCACAAAACCTACAACCCAGAAAGTTATGATCAGGGCCTAGGCAAGGAAGACAGTAAGAATGAAAATCCTTATGAGGTATTTGCTTCCCACAAGAAATACAATTATTAACTTTTTCTGACATTGGTTCTGGAGCAAGAAAATAGTTTCCCCAAAGGGATACTTAGCTTTATTGAAGTCTTCGGATCTGAAATTCGAACTCGAAAATCTCAGGAGTTGGCCGACCAGCACTTGTGAAATGCTTCTGCTTCGGGCACCGCATGGCAAGAAAGACTGAAGAAAATGGCGTCGGCTGCATCTTTTATACCCCTGACAACCTGACATCAGGGAAGGGGCAACAGCAACCGACGCAGGACCCAAGAGTTTGGAATTCAGGCCGACTGAGGGCAACATGCCAGCAGGATTACCCAGATGTAATGACTGCAACAGTGAAACACGAAGAACATCTTATTTTTTTTCCCTTATAGGCACTTAGCAGTACTACTTTACATTATAACTATCAATTGTTCATCTTCCTTTTTTACATCTTTCATGTCTGTCTGTTCATTGTCTAGGGTAGGTAGAACTGTTTTGTTATTTATAGAAAGGCCAGAGTTGATTAATGGGAACCATTTTAAGTATAGATTCACCAGTGCTTTCCCTCCATTTCTATTTGATAGGCCACTGGTGAAATTTTATTTTATATTAAGAATGGCCAATCCCAGCTTAGTAGAAATTTCCTTGTTTTTGCCTTCCCCCTGTTGTAGTTAAAACAGAATATCTTGTACCTATTATTCCCTGGGGTTGACCTTAATATCATAATGACCTTACAGACCTGCACACTCTTTTTTCCAAATTACTTTGGGCAAAGGTTTAAGTTCCCTCTTAAATGGGTAACATTATTGTTGGCTATGGTGACATACCAGACTTGTATCCAATGTAGTATACAGAGGATGCAAAGGAAGCGCCATTCTCTTTATCAGTCATTTCAAATGGTGAGACACTGGATTTTTTGGGGGTGGCATTGATGGCCATTAACCCTAGAAGTGACTTGGCAACCTGATCCTTTCCTGCAGAGCTGAGGTGCTTCTTTGTTTTATGGATTACGGTCTGGTTTGCTCTCTCAGCCTGACACATGGACTCTGGATGATGGGACACATGCAGTTTTGTTTGCATCCCCCCAAATTTTCCAAGCATTTTCTATTACATAACTAGCAAAATGTCCTCTGTCAGATTCTTCTCTCATGGGGAACACCCGGTGACTAAACATGCGCTTGATTACCAAAAGACGGTTGCTTCTGTGGTGTTATTAGGGGCAGATAAGCACTCAATCTCTTTTGCAAACTTACGTGCGTCTGATTCACAGGTTCATAGATTAGTACTAGGATAACTGCCCTTGTGAGACATTTTAAGCTTAGCCAGTTATACAGTGTATCAAACCCTGTACCTTGTGTCTTTAAGGTAAACACCTTAACCATTATGCCAACCTCCCACTTCTACCTCTAGAACATGTATTTACTGAGCCAATCCTAACAATTTGGAGATCAGATCAAGGCAGTGTACTTCCTCTTGTCTGCAGGGTGCCCCGTGTATGTCAGACTGTAAACTGCAGCATGTTAATAAACATCCCTGCATGTATTTAGTAACATCATTACACATGAGCCTAGTAAGATACTTTCCTCTATCCCTCCAATGAACTTCTACTGGCACAGCTGACGCATGCTATGGCATAATCCATCTGTGTCTCAAAGTTACTACCCAGTGGAAACTATGTGTTGTGTACATTGCCAATAGACAAATCGTAACAGAAATCGTCTCTTTGGTTATACATGGCCTTAAGATCGCAGTTGATTTGCAGATCATGTTCTGCTAGCTTATTTGCATTGGGTTCCTGAATGAAACAATAAAATTTCCCTACAGTTTCATTTTCCTGATGCATTTTTACCAAGTCAAAATCACGATGATCACTATACAATTGGAAAAACATTGCAATTACCCCCTGTAACATGATATTCTATAACAATATAATAACAGCTATGAATGAAAATTTGTGCTGTGATGTAATTTATATAGATTTAACTTCAGCATTTGACAGAGTCATACACACAACACTGATCAATTAATCAGTACAACTATGTATTGATGTACTCTTGATAACATGTTTAGCTGCATGGCTTACAAACAGAATATGGCAAGTATAATACAACTGGACAAGTCAAATCCTTCGTTACAGTCAGGGTGTCCCACAGGGCTCTGTCTTAGGCCCTTACTTGTTTAGATTGCATCTTTCAGACCTAACTTTGTCATCTGAGCTATTCTACAGTCTGTATGCAGAAGACCTGAAGGTGGGTAAACGGAGTACATGTTACAGATAAGGCATGTCTGCAAAATAACTTGACTAAATTGACCATTTGGGCACAGGAGAATAACATGCTGATAAATACAAAAAAAAAAGCATATAAGATATGGGAGACAAACTGAAAGGTAAATATTTAATATAGTGCACACAGTGATTGAAACTACAGATTCATTTAAGGACCTGGATATAATAGGGGTAGATCCAGTTATGAGTTTTTCTAATCATATCAACTAATTGGTTAAGCAAGCAATAATTCGGGCCTCTACACCCCTGGAAGGGTGTTAATTACACATTAACACGTATCTGTTGGGCATTATTGCACTTAGAGAATGGGCTGTCTGTAAAATTGTTTTATTTATTTTTTTAAAGCACTATTTTATTTTTTTTAATATAGTTTTGATGTAAAACAGTTCCTCCACCTAATGTTTCATACTTGCTGTAGTATACGTTAATGGCATTGGAGGAAGCATTTTACATCCAAAATACAACACTTTAAAAAAAATCCATGTATTTCCTTTATTATTTTTTGGTCTCTTACTCCTAAAATTTTGGTTTATTGCCAGTCATTGGAGACTGGATTTAATAATGACATACATTTGAGTTTTAGAGTTTCATTTCCTTCAGAAAGTTTATGCTAACTCAAATCCTTTTATGTTTGTAATTTTATAAGAGCAATAATTAAAATCTGTCCTTATTTTTGAGTGTTTGTTTCCCTTTATTTTAGGCTTTATTCAGATTTCTTGAGCTGAAGGGTCCAGAAGTATACAAACCTCTTTGCTGCTGTCAGTGGAAGATCTCACTCACCCTCTTATCTCACACACATACACCTCTGCTTCAGAAAATGCGTGGTAACACAAATCATTTAAAATATGTTTCTGTTTTGAGCCTTTGTCCCGTTTATTTTAGGCTTATCCAGATACCTTGATCTAAGAGTATACCTCTCAACTGTACATATTTTTGCAGAATACCCAGATTTTTGCCTCATATTTCGGTCTGTTCTGCATAAAAAAAGTGTTTTTTGACAAACCATTGGATTTTAGATTCTAAAGTCGCTAAACAATGACATGCATTTCAATTTCAGAATTCATATCCTTCAGAAAATACATGCTCACACAAATCCTGTTCTTCTAGCAACTTTCTAAGTTTATAAGAGAAATATTTAAAATGTGTTCATATTTCTTAGCTTTCGTCCCCCGCCATTATGCCAGGCTTTGTCCAGATTTCTAGTGCTAAGAGGTTGACAGGTATGTCTAAGAGGTGGAAAGGTTTGTAAAACTGCTGCTGTCAGGGATTGCTCACACACACACACACACACACACACACACACACACACACACACACTACCAAGGGGTCATTCGATTGCTTTCATACACCTCCCCCTCTCTGCTTTCCTGCACGCATTCACTCACACACACAGACAGAAATACACATACACACACACTTTTCTCTTTCGCTCAATCGATCTCTCTTACTCTCACACACGCTTTTTTTATAATCTTATTTTTATTTTTTTATTTTACACTCGCTAAACAGCAAAAATGTTGCTTAGCGGGTTTAAAATAACGGCTTACCTGCGGCCATTCCGTTTTCTCAGTCTGAGCTCCATGGCAGCTTGATATACTGCCGTAAAGCTGCGGACCCTTTCACTAGGCATTACTTGTACATTAACACCCTACTGGAGACAAATTGTTCTCCAATCAGGGTGCTGATGTACAATTTCCCCATTCTCTCATGATAGTTACAGAACTGTAAGTTGCATAAAAAGATTTATAAAGTCTAGGGAATCAAAAATGATGAAGTCATTGTCTGTTAGTTACATTACCCCCAAACTTGAGTACGGAATAACAATATGGAAACCTTCTAAGAAACAAGCATAAGTAAACTGGAAAGTGGAAATATACCAAGGGCATCCATGGATGTGAACATTTAAGTTATTATGCAAGATTAAAATATCTGAACTTGTACAGTGTCTCATACATACATCTAAGAGGAGATCTTATTCAGGTATATAGGGTATTAAGAGACAACTACCACGGGGTTATCAAAAAGTACTAGAGAATCATCAGACAACCTATGTAGACGATTCTATAGGAATGAGAAGTTCACTGACAGAGTAGCTGATGCATGGAACAGACTAGCAAATTACATTAAAGCAAGTACTGGTTTAGATATTAGGAGCTTGGACACTTGCTATGGGAACAAGTGTTTTGGTATATTGGCAGGCTAGAAGGGCATTAATGCCCGTGCTTGAAATAGTTGTATGTAGATATGTAAAACATATTCTTGTTTCTGTGTGTTCTGCTGATGGTAACTATATCTACATTTGCTTAGACTGGAGTAAAGTCCCAAGTTTTACCTTCTAAGGCAATTTCCATAAGCCAGAGCATCAGATAAGGTCATTTCCAGCTTTATCTGATCCCTGCACTTTTGAGTGGCCTTTGACCTTTTTCATTACATTGTTAAACCATAATCTTGCTGTACTTGATCTGTAGTTAGGATTAGTTCAACATGCATAACTCCTTCTCCTTTAGAGTTAAGCATGCCATTTACCTTCCAGCCTGGCAAATGTGTAAGGAAGTTATTTCTAGCATGAGAGAGACTGCAGACTAGAATGTCCTGTAAATTGAACTGGTCTGATGTTTGTGCAGCAACATATACAGTAGATAATTCAGCACAGGAATTAGTTTTGTGCCCAAGCTGGTAGTTGAAAGGAGGGTTTGTCTCCATGCCATATGACCCAGAAGTCACAATACAGTACAGTTGTGTACACTTACCATAAATGACATATTACCATCCCTTTAGTTTCCAACTTCTCATCAGGGCAAAGGGCTGATGTGTCTGTACTACAACCTTTTTGCCACAGATAAACTTTTTTTGCATCTCTCTACTGCCCGTGCAGTAGAAAAAAGAGCTTTTTCACACACACCGAAAACTTTTTCTTTATCTGACTTAGTATCTTGCAAGCATAAGCTATAGCACCATGATCAGAATAATGCTTTTGATATACCATGCCACCAATGCTGTCAGTGTGCCATGTTTCTAAATAGAAATCTTTACACATCTGTGGATAAGCCAGGTATGGAGGCCTGACTCAATCTATCCTTTAAAGCTTGAATGGCACTTTTCTGAAATTCCACAATACCCAGAGTTCTGACTTTTTTAGCAGCTCAGTGAGGGGTTATGCCACCTCTGCATAGTCCTGAATAAACTAAGAGTAATTTCATATACCCAGAAAGCTTTTTAGGTCCCCTCAGGTTTTTGGAGGGTTGATATGGTAGGATTACCTTTATTCTGGTTGTTTGGAGAATGTAACACATCTGGTCCAGTTTCATACCTTATGTAATTGACCTTGCTTTTGAAACACTGTCCTTTATGAAGGGCAATTTAGCTGCAGCATTCTTTACCTAATTTAACACACAGGTGATTTTAATAAATGTTCCCCAGAAGTGTTAATTTTGATTAGTAAATCCGATGTCCTGTACTTCCTGCATCAGGCATGGCCTTGCACAGTAAGATATTGAAATCTACAGGTGAGTTCAGATACCCAGAAGGACATCTCCTCCGGCTGCACTGTTTTCTATCAAAGATAAAAGCCAGTTTTTTTTTTTTTTTTTTTTTTTTTTTACTAGTCATGGGATGTACCTAAAGGGTACAGAATCCATTTGAGATACCTGTTGTAGTAAAGTACCCTCAACCCTAGCCCAGCCTTGGCTCAGATGTGTCATGGGTCAACGAAATAAGGGCACCTGCTAATTAAGCCTTCTGGAGTTTACAGCAAGCCTTCACTATGTGCGGATTTTAAAACAAGACATATGAGAGTTGTACACAGTTTATAGG
This sequence comes from Protopterus annectens, assembly GCF_019279795.1. Lineage (NCBI taxonomy): Eukaryota > Metazoa > Chordata > Ceratodontiformes > Protopteridae > Protopterus > Protopterus annectens. Next base: position 1,674,671,117 of record NC_056729.1, read on the forward strand.
CCCTTTAATTCCCCATTCCATCATGGTATCCAAACTCAACTGGATGTTCATAAGATGCCAGTGGTGTCCTGCACTGATGTACATACTTCTGGGTCTTATTAGGATTGGTTGATACACGACTAACATTAAAGGCAGTTACTCCCCAGTCATAACATCTTTGGTAAACACGTCTGTACACTGACTAAACATCTCGCATTGCTTTTCTCTTTTTCTGTCTCCCAACTGCATGCTTGAATAGTTTCCTCAACTTGGCTCTGTAAATCTGGGAAAGGCAAATTATGACCAAGCTCCACTTTGCCTTCTATCATGACAGACACTTTAACAGTACCCACTTCCATATGCTGTTCTCTCTCTCACTAAATAAGCAGAAGAAGGCAATCATCATTAACTTCACGTGAATATAGCTCCTTTTTATCAGAGGGACAGATTTTCTGAAGTAGGATTAAACAATTTTCTCAGTTCTTTTCATTTCATTGTTCAGCATAATACTTTCTAGTAACTCACCGATAACAGGAAGAGCTAATTCAAAAACCATAAAAAGTCTCCTCTATTATTGCATCTGTCTCAAAGTGAGCTTTTACAGCAATGGGGATTGGTGGTGGGTTATGCACTAAGACAAGCATTTATCTATAACGAGTGACTAAGTAGGGTGAAGAGTGTAGTTTACCCCCACTTCTTTCAAATGTTTGCTAAGAAGAAACATAGTTTGGCCAGGCATTTCTTGACCATTCATAACACTAGCCCTTACAGAGAATTCTCTGACATTCACTGGAATTACTGGAACAATTTCAGCCAAAAGTTGTCCATGGTCTGTTCCAACTTCAAAACTTATGGAGTCACATTCAGGGATAGTGGATCCCCTTGTATATGATAACAAAATGCCAATGACCAGATCCATGCATAGACACACCAGGATATCTACTACTATTTACATGGAAGAGTTTGGCCCCTTACATTCTGTACAGGGTAGATGCTGCAATGTCCTTTACCCTATCTGGAGGTTTAAATCACTCATTGCTATACTCTAAATTTCCAACAAGATATGGAACATCTTTTAGCATCTCTGACTTTTTAACAAACTTCAGATCGGGCGTTTTTCTCCTAAGCATTCTATAATACAGTTCAGTCATAAGACACTTATATCCAAGCATAAAACATACTGAGGCAACTGCATCTCTTCTGCCTTAACTGATGCATTTCATTTCCGTCTGATCACATTCTAGAAAAAGATATATGACTGGTGACCAAGTGAACTTTCCTTTGTAATTTCCACTTGCGAGATACGGTCTTCTGCATATGGCACTACATCAGAGTTTGGAGGACTTTCTGCAGTAACAGGATTTACTTCTTTAGTAAAGAATGTCAGATAGTTACCATTTATCTCAGATTTTGTTACCTCTTGGCTTGACATTCATACCATCTTGTGCCCCCTCAATCCCATCTTCATGGGATCAGATCCTCAGAGTTAGCAAACACTGACAGCTGGCACATCAAACTTCACACAAATCATGTGGAAATAGTTATAGTCCTAAACCTTTTAAAATGATCATTACAAATTAAGAAATAATCTCGTAGTTTGTGATTGACGTACAATGGATGAACTATTTCCATCCCCCATGCAAATTATAATCTGCAGGCTATCAAGTAGGATTTCCAATCTCTTTGAAAGCTTTAATGCTCTGCTCAGCTTTTTATAGAAGCTCATTGACATTGGAGTTACTTCAGGGTCTATTAGGACCTCAAGCATTAAGCTGTTCTCCACATTTATTCCAAAAGAGAACCCATCTGCACTTCTGTTAGGGAATTGAGTTGCCCAAGTAAAATTTGTTTTGTCCTATACTTTGTAACAAGGCTGTATCAGCTTTAAGAGTTTTCAGTGAGGGGGCACCTTTAGAAAAAAATTAATTTCCATCACTCCCTACTAAATACTATAGACAGGTCCTCTGTTTATGCCATGAAACACTCTAGTAAGGCAACACAATACTTTACTTCTAAATGCTATCATATGCAGAATACACTACAAAACCTAACAAAAAGATGACTTAGGGCACAAACATGTCCATATCACACAATAAAAATTAAATCAAAATTACAACCAGAGACAATGTCTAGAAAACCTGCAAAAGTGACCCCCAGCATACCAGCTACTTCAACCTTTCCTTGGGCTAAAGAAAACAACCAGAATACCTACAAACACTGCAAAAGCAATATTCCTTAAAAAGAAACAAGAAGCAAACTAGTCAAAACCTAATGTTTTCTGGAAAGAAAAAAAGGAGGTGATAAGCACAGTCACAAGCCCTCATACCGCCAACAACTTTAACAAACATTTCCAAATGAGAATTCTTATGAACTACTATGAAAGACAAACAGCTTTCCCACTAGTATCTCTAATACCTCACATTATGAAGAAACTTCACAACCTCAGTTACAGCAACAAACCTTTTTTGTAACAAACTTGCATTTCTCCTAAATAACAATTAAAGAAAATAAATATTTTCTTCTGAATTTACCAAATACAGTAAGCTACAGCCTAATGTATTAAGACTGTTAATAAAAATAACGAAACTTCATTCACCTATATCTTCACCCTCTCACTAACATCAGCCTTTGTCCCCTAAATTGTCAAGCACTCAGTAATAATCCCACTCCACAAAGTGTCCAAACTCAGTAGACTAAAAGATTACAGACCAGTTTCCAGTATCTGTCCCATCACAAAAATATTTGTTAAACTTCTCTACAAACAACGGTTGAACCTCATTAATAAAGTCTGCTCTGTGATGTACAGCATGGCTTTTGCAATGGTTTTATTACCGTTACAGCCATTAAAATGGCAACAGGTAACATTTACTGCAACATGAATGAAGGCCAAATTACAAATAGGCTCTTTGTTGACATGATGAGGGCCTTGGAAACCATGACTTGCTTCTCCACAAACAAAGGATTCAACTTTTGGTGAGAACACAGTTCAATGTTTTTGAAAGCTATCTTAAGGATGGAATCTTCCAGGTTTACTACAATAACTATGCTTCCTCGGTTGGCATTCCTGACACAGGCGTACCCCAATGATCTATACTTGATCCACATCTTTTCTTTCTGTTAATATCTCTCGAACTCCCAAAATTTAAATTGTTATATGCAGATGACATTCTCTTACTGGAATACAGTAAAAAACATACGGACCTACAAAACAAACTGCGAGATGGCTTCAGCTCTTTAGCTGGTCCTCCTCCCACAAGCTTCTAACCCTAAGAAGACTAATGTTATGGTCTTTGCTAATCCAATTAAAGTGTGTAAATCATCTTCTTCCCTTACTAATATCAGATTGCAAAGAGAATACTATTCCTAACATCACTGAGCAGAAGTACCTAGTTCTGACATTGACCCTTCCCTGTCCTTTTCTGCACATACAGATGTTATCCCTATTAAAGTCCTAACCCAGCTAAAATTTTTCTACTAAATCAGCTTTCTCCTGTCACCCACTACAAGATTAACTAGACAAAACCATTCTTTTACCCAAACTCAAATATGGTCTCCCTTTTCTGGTGCTACATTCAGCTAATAATACCAGTAGAATTCAGGTGCCAGAGAATAAAATCTGCAGAGTAACACTTTTAGCACACTCTTTTACACACCACTGCAAGCTGCATGAAACCACATATTGTCTACGGCCAAAGGACAACACTGCTCCTAAGTACACATATCTTTATGGCCTTAAAACAATGGTACCACCAACCACTTAAACTTAAAAGTCAGGAAAGCAGCTATAATCTCAGAAGCTCCCTGGGTGGCAGTCATAACCTGATCCACGCTCCATCTAATTATTTTTGTTGACCACAGTGCACTGATCAGTACTGACCAATTTCAGGCTAAGCCTGGGTGAAATACCAAACATTTCACAAACAAAAAAGACATAAATGTTAGCAATAACATAATAATAATCTTCTCCCTAACTGTGCAAAAAAAAAACTGAGTATATACATTCCAGTGAGCAAGCAGAATGTAATGTACAATCAAGCAGAGTGTAATAGTGTAATATACTCTCTCTCTCTGTGTATGTATATATATATATATATATATATATATATATATATATACATATATACACACACACACCTTTCTAAACTGGGTAAATCTTCAGTGAATCCTGAGAGAGGAGAGACTCAGAAAGAAGATAGGTTAGGTGATATGTCCTGTGTTGAAGAAGGAACATTTGGCTTGGATGAAGAAGTACTTTTTTTGCATTGCTTTATGAATTTGGAATAAGTACTGATTTCCTTAATGTCAGTGGGGACAGCTTGCCAAAGAGTGGGTGCCTGAGAAGAGAAAGCATGTTCAGTGCTGTGGAGTTTGGCTCTATTTGAAACTACTACTGCAGAAAAAGCCTTTCCTAGACTGGGATCCCCCCACACACCTGGAACCACATGCTTACTGAAGTTAAAAATCAAGAAACACTTAAACAATTTAAGAATGCATTAAATGTCCTTCAGACAGAATCTCATAGGTTCATAGATGTGTAGCAGGCTATTGACCACTGCGGCCTTTTTAAACCATGCCATGCATCTCGGCGTCTCTGGCAAGTTCTGGTACCTTAGTAGTATAAACAGGGGCTTGGGAGAGGATATGTGCACAAGAAGAGGACTGGGAGATAAGCTATTTATAGGCTGTGTCCATTAAAGGTATAGGTGGACAAACCAGGGGTGAATTTCAGATTCTCCATCCAGTTATCCAAGTTACACTTGAATTGGGTTAGTGAGAAACTCTGTTTAACATGGATGAGGGGGTTGTCCAGAGAAGGAGTAGTCTCTGGTATACATACCTGTCTCTCCAACAGGTCCTATTTATATCACAGACAAGGCTTAAGTTTTTAGAATGAGCAATTCTAGTACTGTTTGTTTTGTAGAAATACAGGGATACCATCAGAGTGGGCTTTCAAAATGCCTTGTATGCCAGGCATAGATATCCCCTCAGCAGTCTATAAGAAACAGAATATAATGGTAAGGCTTTGAGGTGAGTCTTCATAGGACATATCATTTATGCCCCAGTAGTCTTTCAGTGAGGAACCTCTGTGGACATTACAATTATTATATATGCCTGGTTAGGTACATACCAAAGGGGGCATTGTGCAAAATGGCAGGTCTGATGAATGCAGAATACATAGGAAGTGCAGAACACAATGCAAATGTTACCATTACAATGGTTAATCTCCCTTATCATGGCAAGCACATAGAAAAGTCTAGGATGGAGTCAAGAAAGTCAACAGCATTATACAAAAGACCTTAATAATAAGTCCATTTCTGTTTTGTGATCACTCTAAAAAAAAATATATATATATATATATATATATATATATATATATATATATATATATAAACATGTGTGTGTGTTTTATATATATATATATATATATAAACAGACGTGTGTGTTTCGTTTTTTATATATATATATATATATATATATATATATATATATATATATATAAATATAAACATAGACGTGTGTGTGTTTCATATATATATATATATATATATATATATATATATATATATATATATACACACATATATATAAACATAGACGTGTGTGTTTCATATATACATATATATATGTATATATATATATATAAACAGACGTGTGTGTTTCGTTTTTTATATATATATATATATATATGTATATATATATATATATATATATATATATAAACATAGACGTGTGTGTGTTTCATATATATATATATATATATATATATATATACACACATATATATAAACATAGACGTGTGTGTTTCATATATATATATATATATATATATATAGTGCTGATTACCTTCTTGTACTGTATTTTTCTGTTACTATTTACTTTTCTTTACTAGAAAAGTCAAACTAAGACTGCATCTCCATCTCCAGTGCAGAATCAGCGAGACAAACTCAAGTAAAACAGACATATCAATAAAAGAGAAAACAGAAGTATTTACAAACAGTTACAAAGTTCAAGTACTTTTACAAAGTTTAGAAAGCAGTTAAACCTGGACAGTTAGAGAATGCAGAGGATTTACATGATGTTGCAAAGTTCAAAATGCTTTGACAAGTGTGCAAAGTTGTACTTTTGTTATCAGAAGTGTAAAATAATAGTGTTTGGTTAAGTAGGACTAGCGTCTAAGGAGAAACAACTGGATATGCAAAGTAGTTTAGATCAGATGATAGTGAAAGCATAGAAAGAGAGGATTAGTGGGTAGTAGGCAATTTAGAGGTAGAGATGGGTAATAGAAGGTAGTGTATCAAGAAAACAAGAGGAGGAAAGATTGACAGCAAATAGCAAAATGTAAGGAAAAATATAGGGAGGAAGTAATTAGTACTACAGGGGACAGAGAAAAAGAAGATAAAAAAAAACTGTGGAAACCCACCTGTTGTAAAGTACAATTACATATTTTGACTTTCACCAGGTGATCTTTCAGTGCAGCTTTGTAGTGTTTTACATTACTTGGAAGGTTGTTTTATGTTTTTGGGTATGCTGAGTCATCCTACGAGTTACTGGATTTGTTGGATTCAGCTAGTTTCAGTCTACTGAAGCATAAGCTTTTATTCAGCACATGTCCATTGTTGTGGATGGCCAGTGAAGGTGCATTAAGGGATAGTGACATCCACCCAAACTCTGGCCCATCCCCACCTGTTGGCCCTAATCCCCCTTCTATATCCCCTACCACCATAGCTCCAACAAATAGACCTAACTCACTGCTGGATTACCATCTAAACATTAGGAGCATAAATAACAAAACTCAGCACCTGCATACCTTCTTAGCTGTTCATTCCCCAAATATATTATGCCTAACAGAAACGTGGCTAAAGCCTGCCACCAGGGTACAGTATGTTTCAGCTAGACCGTGCCACCTGAAAGGGTGGTGGAGTAGCCATACTTTACAAATCTACCCTGTCAGCATAGACACCCAACAACCACCCCAGTTCAATAATGCTGAAATTCTTATCTCAAATCTACAAATTAACAAAAACAAAAATGCAAACATTGTCTGTGTCTACATTCCCCCAGGGAGGAACACAGAAACCTTAGAAGACTTCTTACATTGGTTGTCCAATAACTACCCCCAAGAAACAATTGTTCTTGGGGATTTCAACATTGACTGGAACACTTGCTCTTGTGAAATCCCCACAACTCCATAAACCTCTATAGATTTACTCAAATCATAAGCTCCCCCAACAGGTTCATAGGTTAGTATTAAGCTAACTGCCCTTGTGAGCCATTTTAAGCCTAGCCAATTATCCCTTGTGAGACCCAAACCCTGTACCTTGTGTTTGTAAGGCAAACACCTTAACCATTAGGCCACGCTCCCAACCCCAGGACAGGAAAACCCAATAACAAGGAAAGTACCCTAGACTGGATACTCATCAACACCCATTTTCAATCTTATAAATCAGACACTTTGCCTGATGACCTAAGTGACCACTGTCTCACCTAGGTAATCAAGCTCAAAGTAGACTGCTCCTACCAACCCACCTATAGAACATTAAGAAATAACAAGAATTTTATTCTCATCAAGTTTCAAAATGAACTTTTAAGGCATGCAACTGGTCAGTACTGAAAAGTCTCCCCCTAGATGAAGCAGTAGCATACTTTAACATCAAATTCCTTGCAATTCTTAACTCCCATGCTCCCAGCCACTCTATTAGAACCAAAGTTAATATTGCACCATGACTTTCTAAAGATACCAAAACCAAAATTTCACTCAGAAACAAAGCATGGGCCACCTACCGAAAAACAAAAGCCCCCCTTGATCAACTAAGATTCAGACAGCTAAGGAATGACATAAAAAAATCCATAACCTTAGACAAAAAGAACCACTACTACCATCTACTGCAAAAACACCAAAACAAACCTCAAAAGTTCTGGGCTGAAATAAACAAATGACTGCACCCAGGCCAAACTGCCACTCCACCCCCCTCAGCTTCCCAACAAAAATCCCCAGTAGACATTGCTAATAACTTCAACAGCTTCTTTACAGAGATTATCCAGTCTCTAGCCAGTCAACTCTCTCCCAATGGCTCTAATTCTAATGTAGCCACACCCAGTACCCAAGCATACTTTACCTTCCATCCTGTTCCTACTCAGCTTATTCATGTCCTACTTAAGAAACTAAGACCCATCACCCTGGCTGCCGACCTCCTCCCAGCAGACTATATGCAAAAGGCTGCTAACACCATAGCATACCCAATCTCAATCTTGATCAACAGAGCTATATCTGAAGCTACTGTACCCACTATATGGAAAATCTTCCATGTCATAGCTCTCCATAGAGAATGCAGTTCCACTGAACTGTGAAACTTTAGACCCATAGCTATTCTGTCACCTCTAGCCAAAATTATGGAGAAGTGTGTACAGATACAGCTCATGTACTACCTCACGCAGAACAAGCTGTTGTCCAACTTTCAGCTTTAAGCCACACCACAGTACTACTTCTGCCCTCCTCTCTTTCTCTAACATCATTAACCACAACCGCAATAACAACAACCTATCATCAGCACTCTTTCTAGATCTATCCAAGGCTTTAGACATGGTTGACCACAAAATGCTTATGAATACCTTGAAGGCCTTCTCCTTAAACAACCATGCACTCCAATGGTTTCAATCTTACCTGCAGGGCAGGCAACAGGCAGTCCTATGGCAGGACAAGCTATCAGCTCGCCTACCCAACACATTAGGAGTCCCCCAAGGCTCAATACTAGGACCCCTTCTTTCCTCCATCTTTATCAATGACCTTCATTCAGTCATCCCAAATGCTACCTGCATTCAATATGCGGATGACTCCACCTTGATTTGTTCTGACACCTCACCAGCTACTTTACTCGCATTAACCCAAAATACCTTCAATACAGTGGAAAAATGCCTCTCCAATCAACATCTAATCCTAAACCCCAACAAAACTAAGTTGCTGCTCTTCTCCCCCACATGCAGGACCCCCCTGCCATTCTTCAACCTAACTGCTAACAATGGCACTATCATCTCCCCAGAAGCCCAAACTAAACTACTGGGCGTCATAGTTGATAACCTGAAGTTTGATGCACATATCAATCAAACTATGAAAACCATTAATAAAAAACATGGCTCTCTTTACAGAATCAAACCTTTCCTTACCCCACTTGCTAGAACTGCAATTGCCCATTCCCATCTGCTATCAACTCTTCTCTATGCCTCACCTCTATTCTCCAACTTAAACAAAACAGATCTTAATAAACTATCATCCTGCTATAACCACATTGCCAGATTTGCTACTGGCACAGCCTACCGGACACACCACTGTCACAACCTAAATCTCCTAGGATGGCTTGAACTGCCAAGCCTACTGCAGTTCAACCAGATAATAGTGGCACATAAAGTCCTTTACCAATCAGTAAATACACCTGCACTAAAAAATATTATCAGCCCCTACACCAGCACCCGGCCACTGCGATCATCCACTAGACTCCTAGTTCAAACATACAAATCCAACTACTCAACTGGGGACTCTCTGTTTGCCAACTCTGTTGGAAAACTATGGAACAGACTCCCAGCTGACTTGACCCTAGAACCCTCACTAACTCAATTCAAAAACAAACTCAAGAAATACTTCAAAACTCATTGGTTATGTCCTTGCACTAATCCCGACTAGTGACCTCTCTATTTCTTAAGTGCCTTACCTTCAACTACTTCTAACTTTTTCTACCATTCCATTTCAGGAAGGGTCAATTGTATAACTGCTGCTCAGTGTGTCTTAAACCGGAATGTAATGTTATGTATGTTTAACTTTGAAAATAATGTTATGTTTTGTAAAGTGTTTTATAATAAGTTAGTACTATATGTGCTAAATGCTGGTATTGCTTATGACTGTAATCTGCTTGAAAGTAGCATTTACTAAATGTTCAATGTGAATTATTATCTTGGAGCTTTTCTCCCCAGGCATCCACTGAAAATGGACATGTATCCAGTCGGACTATCCCGGTCAACAAATGTAAAATAAATAAATATTAAGTGGATGGTGCAGTGGTGTTTTTTTTTTTATTGCAGAGTCTATGTGAAGAACTGCAACTTGTTTGTCACTGATAATGCCTAGTAATTTAATATGGGTGCCATGCTCATTTCCTGTATCGTGTTTGGAGGGAATATTGAGATTAGTGGTATTTTCATTTTTATATATATATATATATATATATATATATATATATATATATATATATATATATATATATATAATGGGTCTATATTAGAACACCGACTTTTTAAAACGTCGAATGTTCTAATATCGACCCCTATTCAGCGAACGCTGACAATATCGAACATGCAGAACAGCAAATTTTTTCCCAGGGAAAAAAATTTGCTGTTCCGACACACATACACAGCACAAGCACACCAAACAAACAGCAATCCACATACATACACCTAAAATCCTACATCTAACCCTACACTAAACTGTACATACACCACTAGCTATCCACTTACCTTAACCCAAACCCTAACCCTAAAGTCCGTCACTATCGCACACTCACCTCACCCGTGCCCTAACCCTAACTCATCTACCCCGCCCCTAACCCTCATGTCCACACAATCGCACTCTTACCTGACCCGCGCCCTAACCTTAACTCACCTACCCCACCCTAACCCTTATGTCCACACAATCACATATTTACCTCACCCGCGCCCCTAACCCTAATTAACCTACCCCCCCTAACCCTCGCGTACACACAATCGCACACTTACCTGATCCCGACCTGTAACTTTCCACCACAGTGCTGAAAATAGCAAAGCCACAAGAACGGCCTACCGAATTCCTTCCCTCCCCTAGGAAGAAATTCAGTGTTCCGCAGCTGAATAGTGGTCGATATTAGAACATTCGAAGTTCTAATATTATCCTTATATTTTTTTGAGAAATAAAAGTTTTTTTTGGGGGACACTAAAAGCAGTTGAAATTGTTTTTGATAGTTTCTAATGTGGATAGACTGGTGGCTGAGCAGACTATTGTACGGTTGGCTGTTTAATGAATGAAGATGGCAGGTTCACAGGCAAGTACTAGGCTAGCTGCCCCTGTGGTCCATTTTAAGCCTAGCCAATTTCCCTTTCAAAGGTGATAAAGCCTGTATCTTGTGACTGTGAAGTTAACACCTTAACAATTATACCAAAGCCCAACCCCTGCATGCTGTTAATAAAGATTTTTAAAAGTATGGGTCCTGGTATGGCACATTGGGGGACACCTGTTGAGACTGGGAGGAAGATGCAGTGAGAGTCTATTCATTTTACAGACTTGGTGAAGCATGTAATAGTGGAAGGTGTGAGGCCATGAAGATGAAGTCTTGGTAGTATGAAACTGTATCAAAGGCTTTCAACATGTCAGGGAAAAGAGTGGAGATAAGGCCTGAATTTCTGCTTTCATTAACAGTATCAACGCTATACAGCAGGGTTGTTTTGGTGGTGTGGTGGGATCAAAAAACATGCGGAGTAGAAGGAAATAGTTGGTTTTCAAGTAGAAAGGTTAGAATTTGTTAATACTTTGGAGAGTGGTGGGAGGATTGTTGTGGTGCGATAGTTCAGTGGATGTACCACATTTGTGAAACAGGATTATGAAGAAAGCTTTCCACAGGCAGGGATGTGTTTTACTACATACGTGGAGCTATTAATAAGGATGGACACTGGATAATGTATACTCGATGGATTCTTGGTAACATACTATCAACAGCTGTACCAAGATATTCTGCCACTTTTGTGGGTTTCAGGTTTAGAATTCTTTTATGTTACTGGTTTGGACTGTTTTTAAGGTGAGTTGAGATGTTCAGTTTGGGGTTTTAGGGACAGAGATGTTGGGCTTGGATTGTTGTTGGGGGGGGTTGAGGAGTAATCCTTCTGTTTTTGCTTTATCTCAATGAATAGTTATGTCCTTCTTGCATGTTGTAATTGTATACGTCTCCTCCTTGTGTTCTGTAAATCTTGATAAACTATATATTGATTTTATGAGGTAAAAGTATTGCCACTCCTTGAACTCGGGTTGTGGCTGAAAAGGGTCAAAGTCCGCAAACCCTGTTATGAAATAGTAAATTAAATATATATATATATATATATATATATATATATATATATATATATATATATATATATATATATATAAACTGTTGGTGTTCCCTTCCTAAGGGTTCATTCCTGATCCTCTACTTTTCAATATATTCAGAAATGACCTGCACACAGTAAATAAACATGCCTCTACAGCCCAGTATGTGGATGATTCCACGTTAATCTGTTCTGTCCAAACCCTACAAAAAGTTCAGAGAGATGACCCAAGATTCATTTACCTCCATAGAAATATGGCTAACAGATTCTCAATTACTTGTAAACCCTAAAAAGGTAAATTAATTTACTGCAAAACAACTGTCTGCTCAAAAGTACTTTTTAAGATAAATTCAATAAACAGTACAAAAACGTGTTACTTACAAACTTCTAGGCATAATCATAGATGAAAAAATGAAACTTGACCTTCACATATGCAACTGCAATGTTAAAACGCATGTATATTTTAGTTATTTTTTTGTTGTCTGGGTTAGTCCCACTAGGCTAGTAGCCTCTTTTCAAGGGAGACCCAATTTGGTATTTATACTACTAATGGAAATTTGGACAAAACACTGGGGAACTTCCCCTGCTTTTGAGAGCGGTACTCACATTATTGTTTGAAAGCAAGTAGGTGCACATGTCACATTCCTAGAGCAGCGTTAGCTGGGAGGATGGTATGTAAGATGAAATAGCAGAAGGGAGCAGAGGCAAATGCCAGCTGGGATGTAGTGTGAAGATGGAGGATTCGGAAGAGGTGCCCCAGAGAAAGTTGTTTGAATGAACTGGGGAGACAGCCGTGTAGTTACAACCCTCCAATCGGGAGTGTTGTGGGATTATACATTACAGGATTTAATAAACCAAAGTGAGATGGAGCATGAGATTTCATGGAGGAATATCATGGAGAAAGTAAATGAAGGAGATGAAGAAAAGATCCCACAAGTAAGAAAAGATGTATGCAGGGACAGCAGCAGCTACACGAGAAACAGCGAGGGATAGCAAGAGGATGGTATGAAAAGAAGATTTGTATTAAGAATAGAGAACAAAATAGAAAAGGAACTAACAGATACAAGGTGTGGGACAATATAATTTTACCTTTTGTGCTTTTGCCACCAAAGGTAAGAGCATTTATTTTAATCAACAAAAACATTCTGAGATGCTTTCTGAGACAACAAGCTATGGAGATATTTCTGTGAATATGCAAAAAAAAAAACAGAATGACAATCCTTGGAATGAATATATAATAAACGCATCTTTTCAAGATATAATAAACGCATCTTTTCAAGACACTAAAAAGTCTGTACATCTATAATTTAGTACAGAAATGGAGAGAGAGACTGTAAAAGAACATTTTAAAAAATGTATGCAAACGTAATAGACATTTCAAAAAGTCATGACAACAGGGAGTAATGGACTGGGTATTGGACTGTAATGCTATTCTGAAAATGGAATTGGATAAAATTCTACATAATCTAAGTGTTATAAACGTGGATGGTAACAAGGGTATTGTGAAGTATTGGAGACAACCAAAATCTTTTTTTGTGTATGTGGAAAAGGGCATTTAATTAATAGTTATGTGAGGTAAAACAGGACATGAAGCAAAAAATGTGAACTTGAAAGTTGTAAATGTTAAATAAAACAGGACACTGACGGATGGATTGTAAAGAAAAAGAGAATGAGCAAGTATTTTAAATCACAGTAAAGAGAAAGAAAAGAAAGGACTAAATATGAGATAGAAACACACACAACATTAGAAAAAATGGGAGATACTGAAAAGATAAAGGAGAATAATTAGAGACAGAATCAGAAGTTATTGTTAAAGAAGATACAAGTTGAAAAATTGTGAGAAAGTAAGAATTCTATTGCAAAAGAGTTAAAGATAGGGAAAACATTTAAATCTAGTAATATAAAGGAAAAGAAAAAAGGAAACAGATGAAGCCTTTCTTATAAGAAACTAGTATAGGATGATAAAGTAGAGTCAATTATCCAAAAGTCAATTACCTGAACATCGCCTTACAAAGTTTTCTGGTAGGAAAAAAATCATAAACTCTGAATATGTAAACATTATATGTTTTCACTTGTGCGTGTTTTTTGAACTTGTACTACAATAATATACTGTATCATTTTGTACTTACAGTAAATTTGTTTTATTTTTCTCGTTTAATTTTCATTAAAAACATTTTTAGAAGGTTTTTATCCAGTTTAATTATATGTTTGATTATCCAAATTACCCTAGGTCGCAATTAGTTCAGATAATCGACTCTCTACTCTCCTAAACTAAGAATGAGAGAAAGGAATAATTTATGATTTTTTTCCTGTGAATGCTAATAGTATGAAAAATATTACTAGAAGGATAGCAATTTTAGTATGTTGTAATAAATGTGACATTGATACAACTGTTTTTGGAAGTCACAAGGATTTTGAAACAGGAAGAAAGATTACAGACACAAAAATTATGGGATGGGAAAATATGGAACATAGGGAATGAAGTGTGTTCGGGAATAGCAATTCTATGTAGAAGAGTAGTAAAATTCTGGATATTGCATTACTCAAAATGGGATAATAAACCATTATATATTTAAGATAGCAAGAAAAGGTGTAGAGAATCATTACTATATACAAGCATGTAACAAGTAAAGCAAGGGAGAATTTATTTCAGAAAATATTGGCTTGTGTGTTTGTAAATGGATATAATAATTACATGAAATTTCAACTCTGACTTAAAAGGAAATAAAAAAAAGAGGAATGATGTTAAAAGATGATGGGAGTAATAAAATGTAGAAAATTAAATGGAATAAAAAAACAAATGAACTTACAGGAGACGTGCTACATGAACTGATATAGACTTTTGATATCAGAGGGAATATGTATAATGGAAAAAGAAACCATTCCAACAGTTTTTTTCAGATCATTTGGTAATGTGGTTGGAATCTGGTCAGAATGGTGAATTGCTCTTAAAAGAAAATACAAAATGATTATTTAATCTGGAAAAATAAAGAAAGGGAGAAAAGGAGGAATATGATAAAATATATAATGATGCGATGAACTGCTTAGAAGAAAATAATGCAGATTACTAAGAGAAGGAAAGAGAGATTTATAAGAAAAATTATGAGGAAAATTAGAGAACTATTTACAAACAAAAGTATCTTTTTACAAGGGTGAAAATAAGTTTCTCCTTATTTAAGGAAGATAGTGAAGTAAGACAGTAGCATAATCAGAGAGAAATGAAAGATGAAGGTAATATAAAGAAAAGTCAGTAACAAATTACAGAAATTGTAAGCTATGTAGAAGAGACATTTACTTAAAAAAAGGAAACATAATATAAAGACATGGGAAGTAAAAATTTCGAAGCAAAATAACGAGCTTGGAAAAGAGAGGTCAGAAAAAAAACTAGTGTGTGTAGTTTTAATGAATGGTTAAATAAAGGATTAAAATATAAGGGATTATGTAGTGGTATGTTAAAATTTATTTGGAAAAGGGGAGAAAGAAAAAATATAAAAAACGGGACTCCAATCATTTTAAATAATACAGACTAAGACATTTACTAAAATAATACAAAACAGATTTGAAAAGAAGATGCAATAAATTGAGAAAAGTGTGTATGGTACAAAAGAAAAAGGATGTCAAGAACTATTGATTATAGTAAGAGAAATTACAGATGATATAAACAAAGTAGATATGAAATTTATGGTAAGTGATATTAATAAGACATTTGATTAAATGTAACATGACATATTATGGAAAATAATGGATATGTATAAAACTGCTAAATTATGCAAGTGAATAGAATAACTTTACAAGAATAATAAAGTAGGGTTTTAATTAATGGATGGACAAGTAAAAAATAGTTATGAATAGTGGTATAAGACAAAAGTGTCCTGTGAGTATTTTATTTGCTTTGGTCATGAATACAGTAGTCAGGTGACCCAGAAAATGAAAAAGGCAAAATATGAAATTCAAACATAAGTTGAAATTCCAGTTATGATGTCTTATACAGACGGTATTATAACAACTAAAAATAGAGTGCGCATGAGAGAGGTTATTACATATTTAGTTGAAAGAGTAAAGGAAAGCGGAATGATACATAATAAAGAAAAAAGGATTTGAGTGATACAATAAAATAGCAGGTGTACAATTTTCTATGAAGAAAATATCTATTTTATGGATAAAGAAGACAATAAACAGGGATGGAAATTAATAATAAAGGAAATAAGATATTTGTAAATTATGGAAAATGTACAAATTAGCATATAGGATAAAAATGTTTAATTCAGTGTTATTAGGGAAGATAGAATATTTGTCCAATGTTATCTTGATTCCTAGAAGATACGAAAAAAAATGATTACAAATGTTTTTCTTTCCTTTTTATGGGGATCAATACTAAATCCTGTTAAGAGGGGTGTTTTATACATGATCAATGAAGGAGGAGGAGGATTAGCTTATGATGCTTCATTAAACTTATATAAGGCATTGAAATGGTTAAACAAAGAATGAAATTAGTTACAAATATGTTGAAGTACAAGGAATGTTGGGAAAATATAAGAAATAAAAGAACAAAAGAATATTTAAATGAAGGAATAGAGACTTAAAAGATAAGAATGTGGAAAATAAAAAGTGATGAAGTGGAAGAGGATAGAAAGGTATGGTATAAATAATATTATAAAAATATGATTGTATTAATCCATGGGAAAATGTCCTGGAAATAAAAATTAAAGCAATAAATAATGAAATAAGTGGTGTACATATAATATTGAATGTCAAGATTTGTTGTGGAGACTGGGAATAAAGAAATTATCCATTAAGGCAAATATGACTTATAAAAAGAAAAAATAGAATATGTTTGTACTGTGGAGAAGAAACAGCAGCACATTTTTGAGAGAGTTAAAAAAGTGGAATAAATTATGTAAAGTATTTTTTTGAAAATATCAAAAGTTATGAAGATATAAAAACGGACATGATTGAATATGGACATTATGAAAATATAGACAAGAATTTGAAGACAGATTTGGTACCCACAATCAAACTGATTCAGGATAGCAATTAATAAAGAGCTGAAGAACTTTATCTGGAAGGGGAAGACAGCAAGAGTCAAGCGGGATAAGCTTATTCTTCCAGTAGAACAGGGCAGACTGGGATTATCAAATTTAAAGGGGTATTTCAGAGCAACACAGTTAAGACTCCTATACATAGCACAAGCAAGAAATTATAATTCAAAGTGGAAAGGGACTATTATGAAATGGGGGGAGCTCAAGAAACAAGGAGAGACTGCAATTTTGGAGGCAGGCCTTTATGGAGAATAACAATAATCATATAGAATATTATATCCATAAAGTAGCAGAAAATATTCTAAGAACTAAGCCAAAATGGGATTGGAGAAAGGAGAATCTGCCAATAGGGATGACTGCAGTTAGGAATATAGACAACAGGCAAGAGGGGGCTGGAATTTATTGCAGAAAACTGGCAAAGGAACCAAGGTATTGGGAGCAAATAACTGGAAAGGTAATAGAATGGGAAGATGCCAAGAACTTACTTGGATTGCAGAGACTGAAGGCAGAGTACAGACAAAGAAATAGGAAGGTCCTAAATGAAAGACCAGTACTGGTAGAGTTTTTAGTAGAATCTAGAACAGAAGCTGCAGTTAAGAAAGGACTAATTAGTAGAGCATACAAAATATTACATAATATAAGAATCAATCACAGGAGGTTCGAAAGGATTGGATAAATTCACAAAGAAACAATAGGGGATATATGTACAGCTCCCAAATATACAACAAAGTCTAGAAGATTTAGGATCTTTGCTTGAAAGTATTTACATAGATATTTTTATACCCCATGTTGACTCCAAAGAATATTTCCACAGGTAGTTAGTAAATGTTGGAGGAGTGATGGGAAGAAAGAGGTAACTGGGAACATTTTCTGGGAGTGTAATGAACTGGAAGACTTTAAAGATTCCCTGCAGACTGCTCTGTCACAGATACTGGGTGAGTAAAATGATGCGACTAAGAAAATTATTTTTTTTGAGCCATGACACAGAACCTGAATTCCCTAGACATATTAAACCTTGCTGAGTCTAATTATGGTGGGTGCCCAAAAAAACAATTACTGGAAAATGGAAATTAAAATCTAAGCCAATGCTACTAGAAATAGTGAAGATAGTAAAAGAGATAAACAACTGGAACTGGGATATTTAGAAAAGGGTAGAAGCAAATTACACAGAAAAAAATGGGAACTATGGGATCAATACATGTAGAGGAGGAATGAGGTTTATAAGAAGGCAGGATTTGAATGGGTTATATAATGCTTGACTGACAATGACTGGATATAAGTGATGTATAAGGACTGCAGCTACAGTTTTGTCAGCATAGTTTGTAATGCATAATGTTGGCATGGTTTATTTTAATTTATATACACGTAAAATTACCTAGGTCATATGTGATTATTTAATAAAGACGTTTCTTGTTAAAAAAAAGTTACCCATTTATATTTAAAACTTTAAGTTATCAACATTATCCCTTGTACTGTCCCAGACAGTACCCTCAATATATGGGTTTTGATTATTTCATGATCTCAGTAAATGCATTGCTACTGTTAAGGTTTATGGAGATAACAGGTAAATTCACTTTACCGTTATGAACGGCAGTACCTCCAGTTCTTACATTATCATTACTACCACCTTCTGCAGAAACCTCACCATCTGATTTAGTTAGAAATAACTGCTGAGATGCTGGAATCTGCTAACATTTGGCAAGTGCTTTCTTAAATATCATAATAAGGTTGGGGAATTCATCCAAAATATCATGTACAGCAAATGGAACAATACTCAATGGATCTTTGGTGCAATCATGCCAATCGGTGAATGAAATCAAAAATCAAAATAACACTGCATGGAGTGAAGGACACTAAACCTCACTAGTGCAATGAAAACAATTCATAAAACAATGGAATTTCCACTTTAATGAAAATACTCCTGGTTTAAGCACTTGGGTCCTCTAAAAGTCACTTCATCATAACAATAAATATCTTTATTATCTAACTTAAACCATGTGACAAATTAAATTATGGTAAGTGTAACTTTTAACAATCAGAAGCAACATATCTCAATCTGGGCTGACATAAAACATAAAATTTAGTATGTAAAAACTGAATAAACAAATCTACAATAAAATTGTAAGATATGCCACAAATTCACCAGCTAGATCTCACCACTGCCTCGCACTGAAGCTTAACTGGGTACAGCTCCCCTATCTCCTAAAATATACACAATGGCCCACAAAATCTGGTCAGAGCCACATAAAATACCAGCATTAGAAACTCTTCTTCAACCCTATGTTACCAGCAGACCACTCCGGTCCTTATACAAACAACAAATGAAAACTCCCTATTTGCGAACTACATAGGTAAAATCTGAAATGAACTACCTGCAAACATTACGTCTATACAAGCCTTACCACTATTTAAAACTAGCCTAAAACATCATCTCCATAGTAAATCACTCTGCCCATGCTCCAACCCTGGCTGATATATAGGAACCCACTCTCAACTGCTCCTGCCTAATGTAAAACACAGAAACTATTATTATTATTAACATTACAATGTGACCTACCTCAAACATTCTTCCACTGTCTAAATTCAACAGAAATACATTATGAGATCTTACATATACTACAATCTTATTCTCCTCCTGACTCTCTATACTCCACGTCACTGCATAAAATTCCTCTAATTTACTAATGGAATATACACTACTAGCTGCCATAACACATTGTATATACTACATTGTATAACAGTGTATACACTACATTGTATAAAGCTGTAAATACTACATTGTATAACATTGTATATACTACTGTTACGTGTCTTGTATTGATTTATATTTCATCACATTTAAGTTTTGACCTTTGACACTTTGTATTACTCCATTTTCTTATTTGGTGTGTCTACTTACTAACTGGAGCTTTTCTCCTTCTTGTACTGATTTGTATTTAAACACATTTAAATTTATGACCTTTATGTCTTGTATTATTCTATGTCTAATTACTAACTGGAGCTTTTCTCCCCGGGCCTCCACTGAAAAACGACATGTCCAGTCGGACCTTCCCGGTAAACAAATGTAAAATAAAATAATAAATAAATAAAGAACAGGGGTATGCTATACAATATATTAAGGCATTTTAACTTTAAATACATTTAATTTTGGTTATGTTCATTCAGACCTGGAGGGTTTGCAGCCTGCAATACAATTGTTAAAAAATTCTTTTTAAAATCCCTTCCATTTCAAGGTCCACATTCTCATAGGTTCATAGATTAGTACTTGGTTGCCATTGTGGGCCATTTTAAGACTAGTCAAATCACCCCATGTGAGAAGCAAACCCAGCACCTTGTGTCTGTAAGGGGAAGACCTTAACCATTATGCCAATCTCCCACCCATAGAGAATGATTCAATCAAAAACTAAAATCTTGATATATAATAATTGGCAGATTTTAAGTAATTGTTAACAGCTACTTGCAAAAAAATATAATAATTGAGGGACTTGCTTTTACTCATAAAAGAAATAAAAAGTTGGAATAACATTTGCAAATAAAGCTGTAGGTCCAAGTGTTATCAGAACAAGAAAGGTTGGCTTGTCCATATGTAGTTCCTACTCCCTGATCTGTTCTATTAATGAAGTTAGTGTTTTGTTAAAGGTAAGTATATTTTTAATGGGCCATTTTAACTGTCTTTATTAATGGTTTGTAGACCGGGTTAGTTCCACTAAGCAAGTGATCTCCATTCAGGGGAAACCTGAGATGCTATTTATACTTCTAGGTAAAATTTGTCCAAGACAGCAGGTAATTTCCCCTACTCTTTTCAATAGGTGCCATGGGGTCTTTTGCATCTACCTCAGCTACCACCAACTCAAGAATGCGGGACCTGACACAGTCAGGAGTGCAGCATCCCTCTTATGCTGCACTGCATTCTAAGCAATCATACTGCCTGTTGAGGGAATATAACCCACAGCCTTCTGCACTAAAAGGTGGATGTGCTGCCTGTTGCACCGCTAGCTTTGCTCTTTGTAAAAATATTGTCTATGTTGCTTGTTCTTTCTGTCCTGCATTTTATGTTGGTAAGACGTCTAGAAAATTATGTTAGAGAATATATGAACTCATGAGAGCTATTTGGGAAGAAGACATGGAATATGTTTTATAGACGAGTTTTATTTGACATTTTGAGCAAAGCTGCCATTCATGGAAGGGGGAAATGTTGACTCTTAAAAGAATATGACTGGAAAGTGAAATTAGAGGCTTGTACATTTCATGCTATTAATGAAATGGTTAGCTTTAAAGAACAAGACACTACTGATACATACATGTAAAATGATGTACTCTTTGTTCTGTTGATTAGAGAAAAAAAAGTTGGGCAGCTCCATGATCTTGTGGTTCTGACATCACCTTAAGCATAAATGATGAGTTAGCCATCCAGTCAATTCTCTTTCTTTATGGAAAATTGTATATGGCTGAGTGTTCATGATGGGCTGATGTTCTGGCACTCTTCTGGCTGATGTGATGGCTACTAGGAGTACGTTTTTTTTTGGGAAAAGATTTAAAGAGGGGCTGATATGCTGTGTGTATATGGAGATAGTGTGAGCCGATATGCTGTGTGTATATGGAGAGAGTGTGAGCTGATATGCTGTGTGAATATGGAGAGAGTGTGAGCTGATATGCTGTGTGTATATGGAGAGTGTGAGCTGATATGCTGTGTGTATATGGAGAGAGTGTGAGCTGATATGCTGTGTGTATATGGAGAGAGTGTGAGCTGATATGCTGTGTGTATATGGAGAGAGTGTGAGCTGATATGCTGTGTGTATATGGAGAGAGTGTGAGCTGATATGCTGTGTGTATATGGAGTGTGAGCTGATATGCTGTGTGTATATGGAGAGAGTGTGAGCTGATATGCTGTGTGTATATGGAGAGAGTGTGAGCTGATATGCTGTGTGTATATGGAGAGAGTGTGAGCTGATATGCTGTGTGTATATGGAGAGTGTGTGAGCTGATATGCTGTGTGTATATGGAGAGAGTGTGAGCTAATATGCTGTGTGTATATGGAGACAGTGTGAGCTAATATGCTGTGTGTATATGGAGAGAG
Organism: Protopterus annectens; assembly: GCF_019279795.1. Lineage (NCBI taxonomy): Eukaryota > Metazoa > Chordata > Ceratodontiformes > Protopteridae > Protopterus > Protopterus annectens. The sequence continues at coordinate 1,674,693,311 of NC_056729.1, forward strand.
TGTGAGCTGATATGCTGTGTGTATATGGAGAGAGTGTGAGCTGATATGCTGTGTGTATATGGAGATAGTGTGAGCTGATATGCTGTGTGTATATGGAGAGTGTGTGAGCTGATATGCTGTGTGTATATGGAGATAGTGTGAGCTGATGTGCTGTGTGTATATGGAGATAGTGTGAGCTGATATGCTGTGTGTATATGGAGAGCGTGTGAGCTGATATGCTGTGTGTATATGGAGAGAGTGTGAGCTGTAGCATGAAACACACATCACAAGGAGAGGGGATCAGTATTCGTGAAGAATTTACTGGCAGTAAGACCTTCAGGAAGTGTTTCTTTAAGATGTGTACAGAGAAAGAAGGGTTCTTCAACATTCAAGCAGAGATGACTGAAACATTTCCTTTGACAGAGGTGTAAGATATGCTGTTGGACAGAAGTTCTGTTAATACTGCAAGATTGTTACTGCTAGGCAGCAACTGGGAAGGATATCCTTGTTGGCGTACCATAACAAAGAATCTTTTTTGTTTTTGCTGTATATGATTTTCTGATACTTGGTCTCCTGGCTTTTTGTAACACCATCTAACTTTCTTTGTTTGGTAGATAGTCCAGGAAAAGAATGATGTTTTGAATATACAAGCAGCTAACATAGGTGTTCTTATGCTTGGGTTAATCAGAGAACTTCCCTTTTATGGTGAAGTTTTGTGTCAAGATAGAAACAATGGCGGGGAGGAGAGCTGCACATTGAGTAACAGCTCAACTCTTCATTTCCCAGTGTGAAAACAAAAACTAAACAGAGAAGGCCAGTAGACGTTTGTGTTTATGGGTAAATTTTAGTAACTGCCTAGTTGTGTACTGCCTGGATGCCAGGAAAAGAGAGATACAGACCACCTGAAAAAAATCAGCTACAAAATGTGTGGAAGAAACACTGACTGAGGAAACTTCTGCAGCTGCTCAGCAAAAAGCAATGCAACCACCAGACATGACTTCAAGTAACCTACAAGAAAATATAAGGCAACTGAACACAGATCTGGTTAAAAGAAATGAAGCACTGAAGGAGTATATCAACACAAAAAAACAAAAGGTTGGGGAAAATGGAAAAAGCTTTAAACAGATATTCAGATAAATGATAAAGCTGCAAAAAATCAGAGGCTGAAATGAAGAAAAGGCTGGTTGAATATGAGACTACTCAGGAAAATATGTTTAAAAAAATACAATTAGAGGACAGAGCACATAGGGAAAACCTGAGGTCCTTAGGTAGGTACTAGGCTATTGGCCCTAGGGCCTATATAAGCCTAGCCAAACGGTACCCTGGCTTTTGCCACCCAGGAAAATTATTTTCCTGTGGTCCTGTCAAGAAGAGCTACAGAAGTGATCCCTGTGGTGAATTTCTTATCTCCCATCCAATCATCAAGATTTTTCTTGAAGAGTGCTAATGAGGAGCTTTGTTTGATATATATAGGTAGTTGTCAGCTATACCAGAGAAGCTGGAAGGAACAGACTGTATTAATTTTATGAAAGTGCAAATAAGCAACTGGACTGGTATTCCACAGCAGCGGTTGTTAGTTGAAAGGACATGTGTTATGCTCCAAACCAGGTTGTGAGAAAACAACAAAGACCTTTAATAGCAAAGATGCAATCCTACCAGGAGAATATGTTGATTCTGGCAAAACTGTGGCAGTAGGGCAAAATACTAAAAGTGGGAGACAGCAGAGTGTTTGTGGAGAATGATGTACAGCAAGCAGAAGAGTAGTAAATTCATTTGACTATTCAGGGAATGTTGAGACGCAGGTGTGAGATTCAAACTGCTGTACCCAGATGTCTTCAAGATATTCTTCCCTTGTTGGGACCAAAGCATTTTCTGATGAAGAACATGCTAAGGAGTGAATACAAAAGTTTGTCCAACAAAAAGTGAGCAGTGAAACAGGAGTAGATTCTACTACTTGTTCTTCTGGTATTAACTCATTCACTCCAGTGGAGCTCAGGAAGTTTGCACTGTAACTGCCAACAGCCTTTTGACAGAATCAAATTATGGCCTCACATTTACAAATATTTGTATCTCTGGAACCATAGGGATTATGAAAGAAGTATAAATGGCAAACTCTTCACCACAAACTATTTTTATAGTGGTAGCATCCTTTAGGTTCTAGGTCTTAAACCGAATTTTATAAATCACAGTAAACAGAGTTATTATTACATTTGTAATATTTTGTAAACAACTTACATCATCTCAAGCAACCACTCAAGTTACACATACTGTCAAGCAGCATATTTATTCACCTAGTTGACATCTTTCATGTGAGGCTAAGGAGTTCTGTCTGTGTTTCTTGGTTGTTGAGATATTTAGAAAAATGTGAAAATTATATCTATATAAATTAAAAACAACAGTTAATATCTATTTTCATGAACTAGACAGAGGTCAAATATTAATGCAGTTGAGTTTACCATTGTATAAGCTTTAAGATACAATCTTTTAAAATCTTGTATATAGCATGGTTTTGGAATTACTGATTCAAATATGAACAAGCAATGTTTGACACCTAGAGGCATCAGTAACAATTAACTTGTTGACTGCAGATGCATTTGGAGATGTCACTCAGATGTAATGAGTGAAAGACGACAGAGACAGTACCTGTGAAACCTTTTCCACTGTTCCAATGGAAAATGTTGGAGAAAAGGAAGGGAGCATGGGAATTGACTAGAAGAATCAAGAGTACGTTGGGAATGAAGCAGAGAGAGAATTTGGGAGATGGAGATGAATAGTAATAAATCCAATAACAATGTGGGACTACATTCTGAAATATGACAGAAAACGAAACACTGGAAATATTGGACTTTTTCAGAACTTGTTTGACTTGTGGGGGACTCTAAAGTATATGCCCTACTACATGTCATTAATGTTCAGAAAAATGCTTTGGGGAGGGGAAGAGAGGGGAGAAAGTTAACTTTAAGTAAAGAACGTATTTTCTTTACAGTAGGTAAATGGTTTTACCAAGATGGTACATTCCCTTGAGTTGAGATCTTAAAGCTAATACCAAGTGTTCTCAAAGTTTAACTTTTTGTTCTATGTGTCTGTAATTTAAACTTAATATGTTGTTATAAATCACATTCAGTAGGTATTTACACTCCTTCAGCACAATAAGTGGAGAATTACCCATATATAAATCTTGTCTTGGGGTAGGCTTGCCAAAATATAAAATTCCACATAAATCTGGGCGGCGCAGTGGTGCAGCGGTTAACGTTGTCACCTCACAGCAAGAGGTTCTCTGGTTCGATTCTCGGCTGGGGTGCCTTCTGTGTGGAGTTTGCATGTTCTTCCTTTGTTCGCGTGGGTTTCCTCCAGGTACTCCGGTTTCCTCCCACATTCCAAAGACATGCATCTGGAGCATTTCTCCCTGGGCCTCCGCTGAAAACAGGCTCTGTGGAACCTAGTCGGACATTCCCGGTCAACAAATGTTAAATAAATAAATAAATAAATAAAATAAATAAAAATGTAGGCCATGACTTGTCAGCAAAGTATGCACTATAGTCAAACAATCATTGAAGTTTTTATCATTTGGATCAGTTATAAGTGTTCCTATTCTAATATCATTTGTACACTTGGCAAAATAGTCGATAGGGGAAATATGAAAAAAGTTATGTATTTGCCAAAATTTTCCATCTGTGTAGCCCATTTTCATTCCTCCTCAACTGACGGTTTTGGATCCAAGGTATCAGATCCAACTTGGCTGCTGTAAAAGCTCATGGCAACTTAGAATTCTTGAGCTTCTCCCTTACCCATAATGCACCATCCCCATTACCTAAGGTCTTGTTTGAAAGCTATTAAAAAAGGCGTACTCTTATATACATATATAGGTTTACAGTCAAAATGCTGAACGTAGGTTTGGCGAACACGGAAATATCGAATGGCAGATGACAGATTCCCGTGTTGTCAAACATTAAATTATCAACAGTTCATATCAGAGAATGCCACTGTGCATTCGCTGATATCAGCTCGTAATGAATAGATACTGTGGTACAATGTAGATTGGGATGTTCATGCCTTACCTCACTGTACTGCGATCTCGGATTTGGAATATATAGTTAGGGGGTGTGGGGGGTGTAGGGGGGCTTACCCCCTCCAAAAATGTGATTTGAAGTGTAAGAGTGACACTTACCTGAGCTCCTATACGGACATCACATTTGATATTCGGCAGAAATGTCGAATCTGCTGAATTCGTTCATCAGATTCAACATTTTCACCTAATTAATATGCAGGGATTTTACCTTGTCGTTCAATGTTCCGAACAGCATTTTTTCAATTTTCGAGATTTTAATAAGCAGCCATATATTTCAGATAAAGAGACCGAGAACTAGGCAATGCTACATCTGGAGCTGGTAATATTCATAAGATGCAACAAATTTGTTAGATCCGCTCGCTCTTCTAAAATAAACCTAAAAGGATTGGGGGTTGGTGGGTGGGGAGTCAAGGAGGAATAAAAATGAACACAGATGGAACGTTATATTAAGTACATAACTTCTTGATCTGATGTCAATTTTCATTCCATCCTTGACTGATAGGATAAGTTCCCAGCTACCTAGAACCCTAGGTGGATTCAAGGAAGGATATTTCTGACGCCATTGAGCCAAAAGATGCCCTACTTCTGGACACCAGATCCAACTTGAAATGAAAGATCAAGGTGCGAAGGAAAGCCCAAGTTGTTGAACAAATGTCATCTATGGAAGCTCGAGTGGAAAACTGAGGAGGTAGCTACAGCACTGGTTGAATGAGTGCATACTGTGTATGGCAGTCATACCTGATTTGTTGTAAACAAATATAATGACAAATGAAATATAGTCAGTAAGCCATTTAGCTAGGCTGACTTTAGATACAGGTGAGCCCAATTTCAGATCAGTTAAAGTTAGGAACAATTGATCAGTCATTTTGATATCTTTTGTTCTATGTAGATAGAAACAGAATTGTCTATGCACATCTAGCAAATATAAAGAATATTTGTGTATAATCTTACCATAACCATAGATGTTCTTTTCTTCCATTTTGCAGTATTCTTACTGTGGGATCCTCGCCTCAGGTGACCCGAACGTCAGCTCCTATACAAAAGCTTAAGTCTGGTTGCTGCTAGTGCATGGGACATCACATGTAGGGCCATAAACCAGAGGCCTTAAATGTGATGTCTGTACATACAGACCTCAGAACTAACTGCCCAGTCAGACAGTAGTCTAGGTAGTTCGCCAAATGATGCCCTCTAGACTGGTGAAATGCAACTGACTGCTCAGTGTGACCATGGTCTCTGTAGTGCCTCATGAAGCCCTATAGTCAGGGGAAAGGTAATGCTTGGGGATAAGTGGGAGGGAAGGAATACTGCAACATGGAAGGGCAGGACATCGATGGTTATGTTAAGATTTTACACAACTTTTCCATGCCCTTCTATTCTCATATTGCAGTATTCTTACTGTGGTAGAGTACCACAGCTTAAGAAGGAGGAAGGGTGGAGGAAGAGGTAGCGGATTCCAGAAAACCTTGCAGGATTACCCTTGCCAACCCTGCTCTGGATCTGGAGATATGGTCCAGCTTGTAATGTTTGGTAAAAGTATGTATTGAGGACCAGGTGGCTGCTTCAATGATGGTAGTTGTGTCCATGCCCTTGAAGAAGGCCCCAGAAGAGGCTACTGCTCAAGTACAGTGTACCCTGACCTCCTGATGCGTTTTCCATGGTAGGAATAGCAGAAGCATATAGATTTCTAATCCAGCAGGAGATAGTTTGTTTGGAGACATCCTTGCCCAGGCCTCTAGGATGGAAGGACACTAAGTTGATTAGACTTTTTAATGGTCTTAGTTTTGTCCAAATAGAACCTTAGCTGCCTGTGGACAACAAGGGAGTGCAGTATTCTCACTGTCATTTTTAAGAGATGGAAAGAAGGTGGGTAAGTGGATAGACTGATTTAGGGACAGTTCGTTGACCACTTTGGGCAGGAAGGTGGGGTTAGTACGCAGTGTCACCCTATCTTTGTGGAAGATAGTGTAGGGAGGGGATGCCATGAGCACTTGTAACTCTGAGACTCTTCTGGCTGAAGTGAGGGCTACCAGTAAGACTGTTTTCCATTTGCACATCTGCAGGGATGCAGCGCTGGCTAGCTCAAAATGAACAAGTCTAAGTTTTTCTAGGACGTAGTTTAGGTCCCAATGAGGTGGGAAAGGCTTCCTTGGTGGGATAATGTGCAAGACCCCCTTTTAAAAACAGTTTAACATCCAACATGGAGAGTAGAGGAGGGTCCAAAGGTAAGCAGGCAGAGATGGCAGACAGGTGCACTTTCACTGAAGAGTATGAAAGGTCCGATTTTATGAGCTCATACACACAGGTTAACACTAGAGGAACATCCGCTTGAAGGGGGTCCCCATGTCTTTGGAAACACCATTTGGAGAACCCTTCCCGTTTGGAAATGTAAGTTCTCCTCATGTTGGGTTTTCTAGCCTCCTGCAGGATAGATAGCACATCCCCAGTATAGGAGACTAAAGCTTCATCACCCAGAGGGCTAGGGAGAGCATCTCCAGGTGTGAATGAATCTGAGCTTCTTTCTGTTGTGTGAGCAGATCCAATCCACCTTGTGGGGCAACTTGTGGTGACTGCCCTTGATGAGGGATAGAAGAAGGGGAAACAAATGCTGCCTTGGCCAATAGGGAGTCGCCAACAAGATTTTTGGCATATCCCTCCTGATTTTCAGAAGGACTTTCTAAATGAGAGGGAAGGGAGGGGAAGGCATACAGAAACAGTCCCTTCCATGAGATGGTGAAGGTGTCCACTCTCCAAGCTAGTGGGGAGGGATCCTTGGTACAAAAAGTTTTCAACTGTCTGTTCTGGTGAAGGCAAATAAATCTATTTGTGGTGTGCACCATTGGTGGACAATGTCTAGGCATACTTCTCTGTGCAACATCCACTCGTGATGCATAAATATCTGAGGGCATACACTTGGTGGTTGTCCTGGGATAGGATATAGACTGCCTATAGAGATATGCTGTTCCGAGAAGCTAATTCCCAAACCTGCAATGCTAGACTGCACAGTAGGTAAGACCTGGTCCCCCCTTGTTTGTTGATGTACCACATATCAGTGTTGTTGTCCATAAAGATTTTTAGGGGGCCTGGTTGCAAGAGAGGGAGAAAGGCCTGTAGGGCTAGCTGAACTGCAGCCATCTCCCTTACGCTGTTTTTTAGGAGGGGTGGTTGCCAGAGGGCTTGCAATTTGAGTCCATTCAAGGTAGCTCCCCCAGCCAGAATCTGAGCCATCTGTGTGCATGTGTTGAGTTGGTGAGGTGGGTTGGAGGGGCAGGTCTGGGTTCAGTTTTATCTGTTGAATCCACCACTTCAGTTCTGTTTTTAAGCAAGGCAGAAGGGGTATTTGGAAATCTAGAAGGTGGCTATGTTGGGACCACACATTCTTTAGATACCACTGTAACTTTCTCATGTGCATCCTGGCTAGTGGCAGTACAGGTATTGTGGCTGCCATAAGACCCAGTAGGTGCATGAAATGCCTGGTGTTTGACCTGGATGAGGTCCTGGAAGTGGTTGATTATGGAAACTACTCTATCCTAAGGAAGGAAAGCCTTCATCAGGTCTGTCTGTATCCTGCATCCCATGAAGATTTTGTCCTGTGCTGGGGAAAGGGATGATTTGGTGAGGTTGAGTGTGAATCCCAACCCATAGAGCACAGCCATGGAGAACAGATGTTTTTTTGCAGATGTCTTCCAGGTAGGGGTAGATTTGAATGCCCTTGTTTCTGCAGTAGGTTATGGCAGGTGCTAGGCACTTGGTGAAGACCCTCGGTGCAGTGGCTAAACCAAAGGGCAAGGCAGTAAATTGAAAGTCTGAACAGGGTCCAGCAAACTGTAGGTACTTCTTGAGGTTTGGATGTATGGGAATATGGAGGTAAGCCTCCAAGTCCAAAGTGGCCATGAAAGCCTTGGGTGGCAATAGTGGAAGCAGGTTTTGGAGGGATAGCATTTTGAAGGTGGGGACTTTCAGGAAGAGATTTAAGAAGGATAAATCCAGGACTGGCCTCCAAGGGCAAACCTTTTTTGGTACCAGGAATAACCTGGAGTAGAAACCTTTTCCTTCTTGATGTGGTAGAACCGGTCTATGGTTCCCTGTGTAAGAAGATCCTGGATAACGAGAGGGATGAGGTGAAGCTGTTTTTTGGGTGGGAAGGGTTATGCCCTGAGGTCTGGGTTTTTCCTCCCAAGACAGAAAATATTCCTTTTCCACTATTGCCAAAACCCAACAATCATAGGTGACTTTCCAGAAGGGCAGACAGTGAGAGAGGCGGGATGAGAGGTGGAGGTAATCTAGGAGTCACGCATTGTTGTTATTACTATCCTGAAAGGGCTGTCTGTGGGTGGGCTGAGAAGGAGGTGTCCTGGGAGAGGATAGCCTCCTTGCCCCTTTCCTATGTCTGGAAGTTGAAGGAGTGGTAGTGGGGGCTCCCCTGACATAGGTAGTTTTTGCAGAGTAATTCTTATAATATTTTGGTACTGTGGAGACACATAGGTGTTTGATATCCTGGAGTTCCTTGGTCTTCTCCTGTAGGTTCTTAAATTCAGCAGACTGTTTCCCAAACAGAAGGTTATGTTCTAGCGGAGCATCCAGAATTTTGGATTTAAAGTCTTTAGGCAGTGGATGGAGCCTAAGCCATGAGTATGTGCAAAGCATAGATGCAGCATATCTAGCAGAGGCCTCTGGTACATCATAACTGCAGCTAATCAAGTGCCTAGCAACTTGAGATGCCAGGGACAGTTTAGAAGCTATATCTGTTTTATTAGGAGAATCAGGCAAGGAGGACCGTAGGGTTGTATCTTGGGATAACAAATCCAAAGCATATTTTACTATATGGGTTTGGTAATTAATAGCTCTAAAAGCTAGGGTGGAAGAAATGTATATCTTCTTGCCCAGCCTGTCCATTACCTAGCTATCCTTGTCTCAATTATGAGTAACGAGGAAGAAACAAGTCTAGACTGCTCGTCTGGGGCTACAGCTATCACTGTGGGGTCTGCCAAGGTGGCCTTTAGTAGAAATTTGTGGTTGTTAGGAACCTTGTAGAAATGATCAGGTCTCTTGGAGTAGGTGGTTGAGAGTCAGGGTTTTTAGAGACGGATGGAAATGCATATAAGTATGCAGGAATCACTGGTGGGATGGCTGATGGAGTGGGTGATTTGAACTTGCAGCAGCTCAAAATACCTTTTTTGAGTTTCTGTCATCTGGGTAGAAGCCCATTTAAAATACTTCCTCATTTTTATTATAGCCTCTCCAAATGTAATGCCCTCTGGAGGGGAGTCTTCCTCTATGGAATCTTCAACAGGGGAGTAGTATTCCCAGGGGGAGGCTATTTGGGATGAGTATGTGACAGACTCATCAGAGGAAGAGTATAAGGCTTCTTCTTCTTCCTGAGTAAAGGAAGGAGGGCTATAAATAGCTGAGGCAGGTCTTGGACTAAGGACAGGTATAGTTGGAGCAGAAGAGGCTGAGGGCCTGAGGGCCATGAAGGCCTGCACCAAGGACTGAGTGAAGAACAGCCAGTTTGGTTGTGCCTCTGAAAAAAGTATACGACTGTTTTGTCTTTTGTCTCTTTTTTAAGGGAGTTGCTTTAAGGGAAGCTGTGGGCCTAGCTTCAGAGGTGTGTCCTAAGGTGGAAAGAACGGAGTCCTGGGTCAAAGATGGACATCCGGTGGAGCCTGGTTCCCCCTTGGCTTCAGTAGTAACTGACTTCAGAATATCCACCATGGACGTGCCAGCCGGTACTTCAGAAGTGGCTTCCTCGAAGGTAGACGCAGAAGTTGACGGCTCTAACTGATGTCCCTCAACCCCTATATTGGTGGGCCATCCGACTGAGGGACAGAGGTGGTAGGCCTTGAAACTTTGGCCTTTTTTCTTGGTGGTTCCACCTGGGCATCCGACTCTGGATCCATTCTTAATGCTAGCTTTTTTAATCTCGGATTCTCCAAATACAAATTGAAAGCAGCCAGATGACTTCTGAGTGTTTTGGGGACAAAAGATTGGCAGATGGCACAGGAGGCAGGATCGTGTTCCCGGCATACACAGAATACACAATGGTCATGGGAGAATTTATGCGGGACTTGACGTCTGCATTTGCATTTACCTTTCTTAGCAGACATCGGCTAAGAACTGACTAGGAAACCAAGCTCAAGCAAAAAATTAGGACATTCTCTTTTATTACTCTCAGCCACCACAACACTAATCATGAGACAACTCTTCTAAACAGTGTGCCACTCGAACAAAGCCCCTAAAGCAAAACACACTAATCATAGATACCTCAATAGTGAGGCACACTAAAGTCCCACTCACTAGGTTGAATAAGGAGAAAGTAACAGTCAGCTGCCTGTCAGGTGCCAGGATCTGCCACATAATGAACGCACTCAGGTCCCTCAACAACAGGTACAAATATGACTCTGTCATTGTACATGTGGGTGTGAATGACCTGAGACGTACCTCCCTGGACTACATGAAAAGAGACATGGAGGAGCTGTCGGATTACGTAGCCCAGGCGGGTATGACCCTAGCCCTGAGCAGCATCCCAGCATCACCCAGAATGATACCTTAGTACAAGCAGAAAATGATTGATTTCAACAACTAGCTAAATTTCTGGTGTCATTCTAAGGGGATCCAGTATCTGTCTGCCTGGGATGACATGACTGACAGACCTCGATGCTTTGCAGAGATGGCCTGCATCTGTCAACCCTGGGCTTCTGGATACTGGCCAAGGCTCTTGCCACCCCTACAGTGCCTTTTTTAGGCAGTGTTCCAAAGAGCAAATTACCACCGTAACAGCTACAAACAAATACAATCTGAGGGGCATGCTGCTCAAAGCTAGCAGTCTAAATCTCAAAATGCACTCGCTCGAACCACTCCTTAAAATGGAGAACATAGACATTTGTGCTGTCACAGAGACCTGGTTCAAGGCAGCAGAAAGCACCTCGCACTACCAGGCTATAACTCATTCCACACCTTTCGGCCCCAAAACTTGGACCGAAGCTCCAGATGTGGTGGTGTTTCCATATTCATAATGGATGCGCACACCTCCAGACTGGTAACCCAACATAACGCATCTGAGATACTTCAGGTGCATCTAACATTGGGTAAGACAGCGATTCAGGTTGCAGCCTGCAACAGGTCCCCAACCATGTCCCAAGACTCGCACTCCATGTTCCTAAGCACCCTGGAGAATATTAGGGTCCAACCTAACACACTCATACTGGGTGACTTCAACTACTCCTCCATTAACTGGGAAAACTACTCATGTACTAATACACTTGCCCAACATTTCCTGGAATTCATTAATTCCAATGCTCTGGACCAGCTTGTTCTTACTCCCATTAGAGGTAGCAACATCCTTGACCTGGTCAATACTAACATGGGCGACTGTTACTCTACACAAACAGTCAACTCTTCCCTGGTTAGATCAGACCACAAACTACTAATCACCTTGGAAATCCCCCCCCCCCCCCCAACAAAGGTAACCACCATGAAAAACTTCTCCAAAGCTAACTTTGGGCTTCTAAAAACAAAAATGGCTAACTTCACAGCACCCATGCAAATGGAGAATAGTTGCATGACCCCCGAATCACACACCAATGCACAGTACAAACATGTACACAAATGCATGGATCTCGCCATACCCAATAGAACCAAGATGCTCTCCTCAAAAAAAAAAAAAAAAAAAAGAAAAGAAAAGGAAGCCAATCTGGCGGTCCCCTGCAATAAACAAACTCTACAAAAGGAGGAGGAAACTGATGCGGAATAAGGTGAAGTCCCAAGATTGGAAAAACTCCCTGATCAGCCTCAAGAAAAAGTTGAGATCCCTCATCAAATCCTCTAAAGCTAGCTATGAAAACAGAATTGCAACAGATAGTAAAGACAACCACAAGGCCTTCTATAGTTATGTAAAGAATCTCCATGGCAATACCCAGATTTGCTCTGAGCTACTGCACATCGAGCCAAAATATATTGCCAATATATTGGCCGACAGATTCAGTGCCAACTTTACCCCCCCCCCCCCCCCCCAGGACCAATCACAATACCAGTACTTTGCCAGGCAAAAGTATTACTGCTGCACAGGTTAAAACACACTGTCAAAGGCCAAGAGTACAGCTTCTATGGGACCTGACAATATCCCTGGCTTTGTTCTACATGAACTACAGGGAGAACTGGCACCTCACCTGTGTGCCCTGTTCAATCACAAGCTCACCTCAAGCTTTATCCTTACCGAACGGCGCACTGCTACAGTCATCCCTCTCCTCAAAGGAGGGGCGACTACAGACCCTGGGAACTATCACCCCATTAGCCTGACGAGTCTGATCTGCAAAGCTATGGAACGCATCATCATGGACCTAATGAACAAGGATATAGGGAATCTCCAAAATCTGGATCCCACACAGTTTGGTTTTGTGAAAGGTAGATCATTCCTACTGAACTTGGTAGACTTCTTTGAGTCAGTCAGCAGAGCTGTGGATGAAGGTAAGGTGGTTCATACAGCCTACCTTGATCTGGCCACGGCCTTTGATACCATTCCCCACTCAGGAATCATACAAAAACTAAGCTAAGCATCAACCCCTATATCACTAGGTGGGTTGTAAACTGGCTCACAGATAGAACCCACAGTGTGAAAGTAGCGGATTCAAAGTCAGACTGTCGGCCAGATATGAGTGGCGTCCCACAGGGTTCGGTCCTGGGTCTCCTCCTGTTTGGTATCACTTCTCTGAAGTTCAGGCCAACACGAAGGGACTCTGGCTGACAAAGTTTGCAGAGGATTTCAAGTTGGGAGCTATTATTAACTTAAGTAAAGTTGACATCCTACAGAAAGGCCTCACTGAGACCAACGACTGGTGTCAGAACCATGGGCTTAAGTTCAATGCCAAAAAATGTGTCATCATCCCCTTTGGGAAAAACCCAGTTCCCATGAATTACCACATCGATGGTAGTCCACTGAACACAGAAGGTGTTATAAGAGATCTGTGAACACAGGTTGACAGCAACCTCTCTATTGACCACCACATTGCCACTGTGGTCAAAGTCCTTCTACGTGGCACATCTCATTACTAAGGGTTTTGCATACAGGAAGAAAGGGGTCATTGTCTCCCTCTACTCTTCCCACATTAGGCCAATCATCATGTACAATGCCTCATTTGGCATGTACCTCACTAGACACCTGCAACAACTGGCGAGGCCACAAAAGTACCTCACAGAGAGGATCCTAGGCCTTAAACACGTCCTATATAGACAGACTCAAAAAACTCCAACTATTCTCTGTCTCATATCGCCTACTTAGAGGCGATCTCCGCTTGACTTACAAAGCTATGTCAAAACCCAGCTCTGTTAGAAATGCTACAGCTAAAGAAACCCCAAACCCTCTGCACCACACGCTCTAGATACCTCAACCTCATTACCACAGGCAACAGAACATGCTGGAGGGACAGGTTCATAATCCAGAGACTTCCCATACATATCAAGCACAGCACCACACTGGCCCTCTTCAAGAGAAATCTTGACGAGTTTATGGGAAATAGAAAATTCACCCTGGGGATCACTCCAGTGGCTCTATTCGACAGAAGCACTGGGAACAAAGGTCGGGTGGCATGATGCCAGCGTAAACCTATGGGCTAGGCTTGTAAAGGCTCCAAGGCCATTAGCCTAGTACACACCTATGAACCTATGACATCAAGTATTCTCCTTTGCTGGATTAATTCGGGAAGAAGACTGGCAGACTGATGCATTGATTAATGTTGGTGTGTGATGCCACCTTGGGCAAAAAGGATGCATTGGTTCATAAGGAGAAACTATCCTTATAGAAAATGAGATAAAGAGGTTTCGCAGATGATGCCTGAATTTCTGAAATCCATCTGGCATAAGTGATGGCAACTAAGAATAAGGTCTTCCAAAACAAATTTAAGGTCACAATCATGGACAGAATTGAAAGGTGGAAGAATCAAGGACTGCAGTACCAGATTCAGATCTCACAGTGGACTTGGATTTAAAAGGAGGTTTGAGAAGATTTGTGACATGCAAGAAAGTTTTGCATAGGTTATGAGAGGCTTGTGAACAACCATCAAAACCAATGTGGAAATTATAAATTCCTGTTAGCTGGACTTTCACTGCTGAAGAACTGGCCCCTTGGTTGAATAGCAGTGTTAAGAACTCCAGCACGTGACTGAGGCTGAGAAAGGTTTACATGCCTTTGAAGAGCCCAGTATACAAATCTTTTCTACTTACTACCATAAAGTTTCCTAGTGGATGGCTTAAGGGAAGACAGCAAGATGTGACGAATAGGGGAAGAGAGCATCGATTGGGTATGATCGGAAATGGAGAAATCAAGCTGTTAGAAAAGTCTGGATGTGTCACGTCCGTCTGGTGAGACAGGATATCTGGAGCTGGGTCAGAATCCAGGGTTGGCGAATTAAATGAGGCCACAGAAAGGGAAACCAAACCTGTCAAAGGCAAAAGGGGGCAATGAGAATGACCTTGGTCTTCAACCTGGCAGCTCTCTGAAGGAACTTTAGAATTAGGGGAAATGGGGGATATGCATTAAGTAATCTGGGGTGGGCAATTGAGGAGAAGAGCATCCCCTCAATAACTCCCCTTGTGGGGGGATTAGGGCAAAATAGTTGCTGCACTTGTTTAGGGGAGAAGCAGAGAGATCACAGCAAGGCTGGTCCCACTTGCGGAAAATTTGTTGTGCAGTTTTTTGTTAAGCGACCATTCATGAGATAACAGAATATACCTGCTCAGCTCGTCTCCTAGCATTGGACTTCCCCAGAATGTGCATTTCTAAGAAAGCAGTTGGAATATACTGCCCATTGCTACACATGTGGTGCTTCTTGACATAGGTGGTAAGATCTGGGTCCTCCTTGTCTGCTGATGTACCACACCAGTGACATATATGTCTGTATTGCAATTGTTCCAGACAGAGCATCCTGAAAGGCTTGCAATGCTAAAAGCATTGCTCTCAACTCTAGTATGTTGATATGCAAATTGGCCTCTTCCGGGGACCACATGCCTTGGACTATCTTTCCCAGGTAATGTCCTCCCACCCGAGCTGGGAAGCATCCATGGTCACTATGGCCTTGGGCTGTGAGGGGATAAATGGACAGCCCCGTAGCAGTTGCTCAAATTGGATCCACCACATCAGACTTTTCTTGCACAAGTTGATAATTCATATTGGAGCGGACAACGGTAGTTGAAGAATCAACCACTGAGATGTCAATATCCATTGTAAAATCCTAGTGTGAAACCTGGCTAGTGGAACAAGGGTTATTGCTGCCACCATCGACTCTAGAACTTGTAGAAGTAGGCAAGCTGAGACTATGGCACTGCAAAGTATCTTGTTGATTGCGACCTTAAGAGTTTGAACTCTGGAAAGGGCAAGGAAGGCTATTGTTGACCTTGTGTTGAGTAGCGCTCCTATGAATTCTAGAATTCGAGTTGGCTCTAGATTTGACTTCTCTAAATTTATGGTTACTCCTAACCTTGTGCAAGCAAGGATGACTTCTCTTGTCATGACAAGTTGATGCCTGGTCGGAGTGGTAATGAGCCAGTCATCTAAATATGGAAACACGCAGAATCCTTGCAGTCTCAAGTGAGCTGCTACCACTGCCATACATTTGAACACTCTGGGGGCAGGGTGAGACCAAAGGGCAGTGCTCTGAACTGATAATGACTGCCTCACAGCCAGAAAAGTAAGAATATCCTGAATCACCTGTTTATTTTTATATGAGCACATCCAGTTGTCCTTTTCCAAAAATGGAAGAATGGACTGAAACATGACCCTCTGGAACCTTGTCTTTTGAACAAATCTGTTCAGGCTGCTGAGATCCAGAATTGGTCTCCAGTCCCCTATTTTCTTTGGCACTAAAATGAATCTGGAGTAAGTTCCAGATCTTTTCTGGTCTGGGGGGGTCCTCTTGGATGACTAGTTTGTTTAACAGATTTTTATTTGAATGGCTGCTTGACCCCTCTGACTGGGTGGAACACTGGGGATTTTCCTGGAAATTGGAGGAGAAAGGGAAAATGGAATTATATATCCTCTAGATATGATCTGCACCCAAGTATCTTTTATCTTTAGTCAGGCTCTCTGGTGCAGGGCCAAATGACCCCAAACTGCCTCCAGAGGGGGACAATCAGGCCTCCATTCAGTACAGATGAAATGGTTTGCCAAAGAATGGTTCTCTGGACCCTTGATGTTGCGGGCTTACTCTGTCATGAGAGTGGAGTCAACCATTTGATTTTCCCCTCTTCCTCTGGGGAAGACCCTCCACATGTGTCCTGAAAAGATCCTTGTGATTTCTTGAATCACATCTTTCCACCCCCCGATGATTCCTCAGAAAGGATCTTTGGGGGTTGGAAAAGTGCACACCCACAGAGAAAGGGTCTTTCCATCCATCTCACAGCTGGACAATGTATCTTTCACTTTTGCGCCAAAAAGACAGGTGCCATCAAAAGGAGCATTTATGAATGTAGACTTAAAAGGCTCTGTAAAGTCACACAAGCTCATCCAGGCATGTCTCCTGATGGCTACGCCTGAACCCATTTCCCTTGAGGTTCCTTCTGCCATATCAGAAATAAGCCTCATGGAGGAGTTCAATATCGATTGTACTGTCGGCAGTTGTGAGGTGAGGGAATCTTTCCCCTCCTCAGATACCATTCCTGCGAGGGTATCAGAGTCCCTTTATTAGATCCCTATGTAGTCTGGTGAAATGTGCCAAATAGTTCAGAGACCTCAAGGCAAAGGTCCCTGAAGTGCAGACACACTTCCCAAGCCTGTCCATCGACCATGACTCCTTGTTGGGGGATGAACATCAGAACTTTCATTGGTTAGTTCATTTCTGGTGGCTGCCACAAGGACCATAGCATCAACAGGGGGCACTTGGACCAGAACTGCTTGTCTTGTGGAGGAGTCATAATTTTATCTGGCTACCTTGGAATGGGCTCAATGGTGTCAGACTCCTCCTATGCCTGCCATGAGACTAATTCGAGGAGCTTGTTAGCAGGCAGAATCACCCAAGTAGTAGATGGGCTGGTACCAAATGCCTCCAGGAGCACAGATTTCTCTAAAGGTTTGCTGGGCTTCCAGCCACCTGTCTGTTTTAGAATTTTGAGGTTGTCTCAAAACTAGACATCTGCAGGAGGTGACCCTTCGCCCTCCTCAAAATGTGTGTCTTCAGTGACAGATTCAGGAGAATCCAGATGCTTTCTCTTGCATGTCCTCTTCTGAGGGACCTCCTCAGTGGGATAATCTGCGGAGTTATCAGAAGAGGTGGAAATACCCAATTGGGGGTCCTGGGGTTTTGGCACTGGCTGTCTCTATGGGAGGGTTAGGGGAGACTCTTGACACAGAGATGGGAGTGATGTAGATGCAGGACCCGAGAGGATATGACCCGTCTGGGTCATGGTAGCTGACAGGGCTCTCTCCAAAGTCCAACCTTCCCAGACAGGGACAGGAACATGGGTCTGAAAAGAGGGCTTTCTGATCCTTAGTCCTTCCCTGCTCTGAGGAAAGTCACCCTGAGGCAGAAGATGGAGCCAAAATAACCCTTAGTGAAGCTCTGAGGTGTAGAGATGGCTCCAAAGCCCACAGAGGTGACTGAAACACTTTGGTTCTGACAGGGTGCAATCTGCTCCAACAGCTCTCCAGATCTGATAGTATGGAGGAGCTGAGAGGCAAAGCTTTGAATCTGAGGATACAGCAATCTTCAGATCAGAAGATGACAGGCCTGGACAATTCAGATCCAAGGGCTCCAAAACCACACAGGGAGTCAGAGAAAGAAGAGTTAAGAGGTGGTGGTGGTGTGGATGTATGGGATTCCTGACCCAAAGGGGTAGGAGCCAAAGCAACAACTGGGTGGCTCTGCACCAAGAGGATCTGCCTTAGTACCCTCTCTCCACATCTTCCACAGTTAGGCTTGTAGGAGAGTGAGAGGACTGTTTGGAAAGAGAATCTGGTCTATAAAAGAAGGGAGAAGGTACTCTCGATGGAAATGGTTCCACAGATGGCAAGTACCTTGTCCTAGGTAGTACAACCTGCAGTCCTGGCAAATCTGACATCTTTGGCTCCAAGTCCTTACTTTTTTGAAGACTTTGGATCCAAAGAAACTGTCCGATCCGACAACTGATTTTTTTGTCTTTCTCTGATATAAGGGGGTCGGGATGGAAGAGCCTAATTTTCTTCTTCTTAGATGAATCTGAGGAAACTGTTGGATCTGATGAAGGTCTTTTTGAAGTTTTCTCCAAGATGTTTGAAGAAACCAAAGAATAGCTCAGAGAGGTGTGCGGCAATTTTATAGAGGTTTCTCCAGCTATGGCATCACCAAAGGAGGAAGGTAAAAGCCCCTTTAGCATTAATTTGTTTTTGGTTTTCACTACTGCTTGGGGCTTGAACGCATGACAGTTCTCTTACATGTGGAGGGGGCCAATGCAATAAAATCAGAGACTGTGCAAGTCAGACAGGGTCATCATCTGACTGCACTTCCCACACTTTTGAAACCTACTGGAATGAAAAACAAACAGCTACAGCACAATGACAACAACAATTAAAGAAACAATTTAAAGAAAAAGATTTTTATTTGATTTTTTTAAGCAGGAAGAGAAAAAGAGGGAGGACTACCCCAAGGTAGTAAAGATCTACGTTAAACTTAGAAGGATAAAGGAAGAAACGGAAAAAAAGATGCTAACAATAATATCAAGAATATGCTAGCACAAGAAGAGGAAGAAGATTAAAGAAAAACAGCAGTTTAAATACAGATAAAATAAGCATGTATTTATCCCTAAACTTGAGAAAGAAATCACCATGTCTTTCACCTAACGGAGGCAAACAAGATCTGAGGTAATGGGGAACGGTGCATTATGGGAAGGGAGAAGCTCCAGAGTTCTAAGTTGCCACGAGCATTTACAGTGGCTGAGTCGGATCGGATACCTCAGATACAAACCCACCAGTTGAGGACGGAATGAAAATGAACATCATCAGATTACTATATTAAACAGATCGGGGTGCAGAATGGATCCTTATGGCACATCGGCTTGAACTTTTATCCAGTCTGAGTGATGGTTAATTCTTAACTCACCGATTATTTGTCAACTATTTTGTTTACCCAGTTGATTATATGCGTGTATCAAGAATTGCTCTATAAAGTCAGTGATAACCTGGGTGAGGGTTACAATTGAAGGGTTTGGACAGATCAATATAAACATACAAATTATAAGTAGTACCTAACTGGGCAATACAATGGTCCTACATCGTGATACCTGGCATTAGCTTGCAAGTATTGTGAGCAATGGTACTGGTATCACCTGCTCTGAAAAGTGCTGGTTTAGGCACAGCTACCTGCAGTGGTGCCACCCCATCCAGCTAAAGCAGTGGCAGACAGTGGTAAGGGAGAGAAAACCAGCCTTCGATACAAAGCACCACATGTACAGCTTTGTACATTTTCTATTCTCACTTAGCACTCCCCCTCTCTAACCTATAGTCTAAACTTCTGCTTGGCCTCATCCTATGCTATTACCTTTCCCTCCATAGTTATTTGCTCCCAATACCTTGAGATTCCTTTGTTAATTTTCTCCAACAACTTCACCCTTCTTACATGTTTTCTATGCCCCTACTTGCTGTCATCTCTACTGGTAAAAATCTACTTTCTGTATTCCCATGTTGGCTTAGTTCTTAAAATATTATATAAATATTCTGTATAGTTCCTGTCATTCTTAAGGGTCTGCATCCAAAATCCTTCAATATCCATATTCAGTGAATCCTTCCTGTTTCAACATTACTCCTTTCCACTTTGATTTGTAACCTTCTGCTTGTGTTATGTCCATATTCCCTCACTGGGTAACTCTGAAGTACAACTTCAAAGTATTGTGTACTGTAAATTGTTGCTGGACTAATTTTAGTCAGAGTTGTGCATTATTTTTGATTCACTGTATAGTTGTTCAGATCTCTGCTGAAAGTGTTTTGTCCCACCCACCCTCTCTATCTTTGGTTTGTTGTTTAAATTTGGTGGCTTTTGCAGTTGCCCGCCACACTGTAGATTTGATCTGGGACACTCCCCCCAGTCCCATCTCTTTATCACATTCTACCTAATACACTCCTGCTGCACTTGCTTTTTAGTCATTTTTAATTTAATTGCATTTTTTAAACGGTTTTGGTATAATATTGCTACATACTCAAGTGCGCTAGCTTGCACTGCATTTGAATTGTTTTTACTGCTGTTTTACCTACTTTTCTGTAAAAAAAAAAAAAAAAAAAAAAAAAACAATAAAAAGATGTAAGCCTGTTTCCTACCTTTCCTGTAACTAGTGTAGTCCAGATGCAGATTTGCTGTATCCAGGACTGTATGTAAGCTTCTGAGCCCCCCCCCCAAGCCTTTTGGTGTAAGAGGGAAGCCTTCTAGCTTGTCAGTGGGAGTGGTAAGCACTAGGTAACCAGTCTACCACATAAGGAGTGGTTCTGGCCCAGAAATTGTAGTTATTGGCCATCTGGGCAATCTTTTCCATCTCTCTCAACTTTCTGATTTGAAAGCCCGCATTTGCACTTGTTTCTTTCCTGTAACTAGTCTAGTGCAGATGCAGATTCTTAGTTTTAGCACTTGAATTTGCTTATTCGTGCTCAGCACTTTTTCAGAACTTGTTGTAAGCACTAAATAAGCTATTAATTACTATAGCACTAAACCTTCCTCATTACCTAGAGGAAAACAGTTTTTGCACTTACTTTCCTCACTTGCTTGGAGAAAAACAGCTCTTGTACTCACTTTCCTCACTTATCTAGAGGAAAATATTTTTTTATTCAGGCATGTCCAAGGGTCAGCTCCCAGTGTTCTCTCATGTCTATCTGATGAATCTGGGCATCTTGGGGCAAAGCAGAAATTGCCTCATTTACGACAACCCTCTCCCTCCAACCACTACAACCTGTGAGAGGTGCACTTATCTAACCAAACTGGAGGTAAAGCTCTCTCCAACCAAGACTGAACTTGACACTCAAGAGGAGAAGGTAAACACTTGCACCACAACTCACTTATCACATAGTCTCACTAAATCTACACCACCAAAATCCACACACAAACAAAAACATTTGCGGAGGCTCTCAAAAATAATCTGCCCAAGCAACAGAGACCTCCAAAGCAGAAACGTAAGCAACTTACACCCCCCAACACAACCCAAATGACACACAGACCACAGACTCAGTGTGCCACTCAACCACAGCCAATAAGGCAAAACAACGTATCCAACACACTAGTCATAGGTGACTCTATAGTCAGGCGCACTGATGTCCCACTCACCAGGCTAAACAAGGAGAATGTTACTGTCAGCTGCCTGTCGAGTGCCAGGATCCGCCAACATAGCCCACGCACTCAGGTCACTCCACAAGTACAAATATGACTCTGTCATTGTCCATGCTGGTGTGAACGACCTGATACGTACCTCCCTGGACTACATGAAAAGAGACATGGAAGACCTCTCTGATCTTTTAGCACAGGCAGGTATGACCCTAGCCCTGAGTAGCATTCTGCCATCACCCAGAATAACACTGCAGGACAAGGACAAAATGATTGACTTCAACAATTGGATAAGCTTCTGGTGTCATTCTAAGGGGATCCAGTATCTGCCTGCTTGGGATGACGTGGTCGACAGACCACAATGCTTTGCTGGATATGGCCTGCACCTGTCGCACCTGGGATTCTGGATACTGGCTAAGGCTCTTGCTGCCCCCTATAGTGCCTTTTTAGGCAAGGTTCAAATGACAAATTCACCACTGTAAAAGGAACAGGCAAGCAAAAACTGAGGGTAATGCTACTCAATGTTAGAAGTCTAAATCTCAAAATGCACTCACTCGAGGCACTCCTTAAAATGGAGAATATTGATATCTGTGCAGAGACTGAGACCTGGTTCAAGGCTCCAGACAGCACCCCTGCACTACCAGGCTATAACACATACCACACTTTTCGGCCATGTAACCTGGACTGGAACACCAAAGGTGGAGGTGTGTCCATATTCATTAAGGATATCCACATCACCAGACTAGTTGCTCAGAATAATGCATCCGAGATTATCCAAGTGCAACTAACTCCGGGCAAAACTGCAATCCAAATTATAGCTTGCTACAGATCCCCCACCATGCCCCAAGATTCCCACTCCTCTTTTCTTGATATACTGGAAAATATTACGGTTCAAACACCCTAATAATGGGCGATTTCAACTACCCCACCATTAACTGGGAAAACTACTCCTTCACACAATGCTTTCTGGAATTCATAAACTCCAATGCCCTGGATCAACTTATCCACACGCCCACCAGGGGCAACAATATCCTAGACCCAGTCATTACCAACATGAGTGACCGGTGTTCCACACCTGAAGTCAATTCCTCGTTGGTCCGATCTGACCATAAGCTAATCACCCTTGATAGCCACATCCCGCCCCCCACCCCCATTAAGGAAACCACGGTAAAAAGTTTCTCCAAAGCCAACTTCATGCTTCTTAAGACAGAAGTGGTGAACTTCATGACACCCATGCAGATGGACAATACAGTTATGACTGCTGAATCTTACACAAATGCACTCTATAAGCACTTACACGAGTGCATGGATCGTGCTATCCCAAACAGAACCAAGACACTATCCTCCAAAAAAAAGGAAGCCAATATGGTGGTCCCCTGCCATAAACAAACTGTACAACAGAAGGAAGAAATTGTTGCAAAAGAGTAAAATCCCATGAGTGGAGGAGCTCCCTGGTCAGCCTCAGTAAGAAGCTGAGATCCCTTACAAGATCCTCCAAAGCTAGCTACGAAAACAAAATCGCCACTGATTCTAAGGACAACAACAAAGCATTCTATAGCTATGTCAAGAATCTCAATGTCAACCCTCATATCTGCTCTGAGTTACAGCACAACAGCATGAAAATTACAGAACAAACTGATATTGCCAACATCCTGGCAGATAGGTTCAGTGCTAACTTTACCCCCCGTTACCCCCTAAAGGGCCCATATCTATACAGGAAGAATGCAGAGTCCCTGTAATCACAACTACGCAGGTAAAAGCTGCACTCTCTAAAGACAAAAACACAGCATCCATGGGACCGGACAACATTACAGGCTGCATTTTACACGAACTTCAGAATGAACTGGCTCCCCACCTAAGCACCATGTTCAATCATAGCCTTACATCAGGCTTTGTGCCCACTGAATGGCTTCCAGCAATAAGTTAGCCCATTCCACAAAGGGGGAGCCACCACTGATCCTGGGAACTATCGCACTATTAGCCTGATGAGCCTGGTCTGCAAGGCCATGGAACGTATAATCACGGAACTCAAACAAAGACACTGGTAACCTCCAAACTCTGGATCCCACACAGTTCAGGTTTGTGAAAGGCAGATCATGCCTACTGAACTCGATCGACTTCTTTGAGGCAGTCACCAAAGCCATAGATGAGGGTAAGGTGGTTCACACAGCCTATCTTGACCTCACCAAGGCTTTCGATACCATCCACCATTCTGGAATTATAGCTAAACTCACTAAATAAGGTATAAATCCCTACATCACAAGATGGGCTGCCAACTGGCTCACTGACAAAACCCACTCTGTAAAAGTTGCACACTCCAAATCTGACTTCAAACCAGTGACAAGTGGACTACCACAGGGTTCAGTCCTGGGACCTCTCCTATTTGGTATCTACTTCTCTGAAGTACAGGCTAACACAGAAGGCCTCTGGCTAATGAAGTTCGCAGATGACTGCAAACTAGGAACCATAGTAGAGTCCCCAAATGATGTGGAAATCCTACAGAAGAGCCTCGCTGAGACAGATGCCTGGTGTCAGAGCCATGATATCCAAAAGAAAAAAAGCCAGCACCAGGGACTCCAAATGAATTTATTTCATCTTAATTCCAGACCGGTTTCAGCACCATGCCTTCTTCAGTGATGACTGATCACTGAAGAAGGCATGGTGCCGAAACCGTTCTGGAATTAAGATGAAATAAATTCATTTGGACCCGCTGGTGCTGGCTTTTTCTTTTGCATATGATTGGATCTGTTTATGCCTTGCACCTGTTGTACTTGCTTGCCATATCTGGACAGTGTGTCAGAACCATGCCCTCAAGCTCCATGCCAAAAAGTGCATTATCATCCCCTTTGGTAAAAACTCTGTACCCATGAACTACTACATAGCAGTCTACTTAACACCGAATATGTGATGAGACCTTGGGACCCAGGTGGACAGTAGTCTGTTCTTTGATAGTCACATCGCCACAATAGTCAGGAGGTCCTTCTACATGGCACACCTCATCATAAAAGGGTTCTCATCCAGGAAAAAAAAGAGGTTACTGTTCCCCTCTACTCGACACTCATTAGACCCATTATAGAGTACAATGCTCCTTTTGGAATGTACCTCACAAGACATCTGCAGCAGCTGGAAAGGCCACAGAAGTACCTCACAAAGAGGATTACTGGCCTCAAACAGATGCCCTAACTTACCATCTCAAAAAACTCCAGCTTTACTCCGTAGCATTACCGTCTACTCCGAGGTGATCTCTGCCTAACATATAAAGCTATGTCAAACCCAGAGTTGTTGGACATGCTACACCTAAAGAAATCCTAATCTCTCCGATCTACATGCTCTAGGGACCTAAACCTTGTCACCACAATAAACAGGACATGCTGGAGGGATAGATTCCTGTCCCAGAGACTTCCCATACTCTGGAACAGGCTATCCACATATGTCAAGCAAAGGTCTTCATTAGCACTCCAAGAAAAATCTTGAGTGGATGGGAAATACACCCCGTGGATCACTTCTGTGTGTCTGCTTGACAATGGCACAGGAAAATAACTTTCTTGGGTGGCGTAAGCCAGGGAACCTTGTTGGCTAGACTTACGTAAGCCCTTGGGCTGATATGAACTTGGTTCTATAGGGAGAAACAACTTACCCCACTTAAATCTTGTCCTCTTTCCCTTCTAAATAAATGTCAATTATTTATTAAGGCTCATAACTCTCTTCTGGTTGACACAATAAGCCTTACTGTATATAATACTAAAGGAATTAAAAGCATTTCACTGCTTACACCTTACTATCCATATCCATAGTCAATAGCTTCCAATGTCTCAGTTTTTTAATTATCTTGTGTTTAGTCTCATTTCCCATAAGCTTAGCTGTCATAACACAAGCATTTTTTAATCCATAAATCTAAATGCTTCAACTTACATCCCCATAAATCTGGGCATTAGTGAACAGATGTGTGTGGGCACATAACTTCACCTTTATAGCATTTTATTAATTACACTTATTTTGTATCATGAATAGGCTTGAAAAGTACAGTTTTGTACCTACCATAAATGTAGATGTTCGAAGATCCACATTGCTGCAGTCCTTACTTATGGGTAGTCCGCTGTCCTCGGTCGGCCCGAATACCAAAGTATTAGGCTGACGTCGGTCATAGGCGCATAGATCTGACATCAGAGCGTCAGGGTATAAAGGCGCATGACTGACGTCATATCCTCAGTCTTTTCTTGCCCCAGATGTCAGAAGGCCAAACCAGAAAGGCCACAGCCAAAAACAGAATACCTCCCAAAAACATGCCCAACAACAACCATCACCTAAAGCATAGCACCAAGTCTAACTACAGTGGGGAAGGAGGGAGGGTAAATTAGACTGCAGCAATGTGGATCTTCGAACATCTACATTTATGGTAGGTACAAAACTGTACTATGTTCTTCATCTCACATTGCTGCAGTCCTTACTTATGGGTAGAATCCCAAAGCAACGGGAAAGGGAGGATGGTAAAAATCATAAAGCATTAGGGGCCGCTAAAATGCCCTGTAAAATTGCAGTGGCAAATCCAGCCCTAGACTTAGAATAAAGAGGAAGGTGGTAATGTTTAGAAAAGGTATGCACTGAACTCCAAGTAGCTGCCTCCAAAATGTCTTTTGTAGCTACCCCCCTTAGAAAGGCCGTAGAAGTAGCAGAAGCCCTAGTGGAATGAGGCCTGATTCCAGCAGGAATCTCCTTACCATGATGGGAATAACAGAAAGAAATACAAAACCCAATCCATTTAGAAATAGTTTGTTTTGAAACAGGTTTACCCTGTGAACCCAAAGCAAAAGAAACAAACAATTGCTGAGACTGTCTGAACTCCTTGGTTCTGCTCAAATAATAACGCAACTGCCTGTGAATATCCAAAGTATGCAAAATTTTCTCCCCTTTATTTTGGGGGTTTGCATAAAAAGTAGGCAAATCAATAGTTTGATTTAAGGCCACACTAGAAACCACCTTAGGCATAAAGGAAGGATTAGTACGCAAAGATACCCTATCCTTATGAAAAATCAGGAAAGGCTCCACTGCCATGAGGGCCTGTAATTCAGAAACCCTTCTTGCAGAGGTAATGGCCAACAAAAAGCAGTTTTCCATGACAAATACTTTAACTCGGCAGTAGCTGCAGGCTCAAAAGGTTGTAGAGTAAGTTTTTCCAACACAAAATTGAGATCCCAAGCAGGAGTAGGAGCTCACGTGGGGTCTTATATTCTTTGCCCCTCTAAGAAATTGCTTAAACCAAGGATGAGAGAATAAAGGAGGGTCACAATCATAGTGAGCAGAAATGGCTGCAGCATGGACCTTTATTGAGGAGAAAGACAAACCCTTGTCCAATAACTCAGTAAGATATTGAAGAGCAACACTTAAATCAGGTTTGGAGACATCAAAGTCCTTTCCTTTGCTCCAAATAAAAATCTCCTCCATTTATCAGCGTAAACTTTCCTGGTACTAGGCCTCCTGGCCTCCAAAATAACATTCAAAACTTGTTGTGGAAGCTGAGACCCTCCAGAGTCTAAAACAGAATATGCCAGGCTGTTAGATGTAGAGACTGAATCTTGACATTGAGGAAGTGACTGTCCTCTTGTGACAAAAGGTGCGGAATCAAAGGCAGAGGCCATGGAGGTTCTCGTACTAAGCTCCTCAGTAGTGGGTACCAGTGTTGTCGAGGCCAATCCGGTGCTATCAAAATCATGGTTGGCTTGTCTTGTCTGGCCTTCAAGAGTACCTTGGGAAGAAGAGGCAGAGGTGGAAAGGCATATACATGCAGATTGTTCCAACTGAATGATAGAGCGTCCACCTTCCAAGCTGTGTGATGAAACATTTTTGTGCAAAACTTTGGTAACTGGTAATTCAGTGGAGAAGCGAACAGATCTATGTCTGGAGTTCCCCATAACACTGTCAACTGTTGAAATACATGAGGATCCAATTTCCACTCGTGAGGATCCACTATTTGTCTGCTCAATACATCTGCTAAGGAGTTCTGTGCTCCTGGTAGAAACCTTGCCTGAAGATTGAGGTGTAGATTGAGAGCAGTTTCCCACAGAATCATCGCTTGCCTGCAAAGAGGGTAAGAATGGGTTCCCCCCTGCTTGTTGATGTACCACATGACAGTAGTGTTGTCTGTTTGAATCAACACCTGTCCTGGGTGAAGTAAATCTTTGAAAGCCATCAATGCAAACTGGACTGCTAACATTTCCTTCAAGTTGATATGCAAATGTTGGAGTTGGACAGGCCACGTGTTTTGCACCCATTTTCCATTGAGGTGTGCTCCCCAAGCCTTGTCCGAGGCATCTGTCGTTAGAATCTGACTCGCCTCTGGCCGGGTCACATAGAGTCCCTTGTTTAGGTGACATTCCTGAGCCCACCACAAAAACTCCTTCCGAATGCAAGGTATTATCTGAATGACAGTGTCCAGATCTTGGCAGTGCTGTGTCCATACATTTTGAGATACCATTGAAGCTTCCTCATATGCAATTTGGCATTGGGAAGCACCAGAATACAAGATGCCATGAACCCCAAGGCTTGAAGGACTGTCCTTGCAGTCAGCCTGGACCGTAGAGACATTTGATGGAAATAAAGAGAAAGGCTTCTTTGTTTGTCCGGGGTCAAAAAAGCCATCTGGGAAGCTGTATTCAGTCTCACACCCAGAAAGCACATGTCCTGAGAGGGTACTAGACTGGACTTTGTTTCGTTCACAGAATACCCTAGGCATCTTACCACTGCCATCACATACTGTAGATGATGAAGAAGTTCGTCCTTTTCCTGTGCAATAATCAGGCAATCGTCCAAATAAGGATAAATCTGTATTCCTCTTAGTCTGAAAAATGCTATCACTGGAGCCAGAACCTTTGTGAACACTCTGGGCGCAGTAGATAAGCCAAAGGGCAATGCAGAGAACTGATAATGTAAATTTCCAGCCCGCAACGCAGGTACCTCCTGCAACTGGGCCTGATAGGAACATGAAGGTAAGCCTCTGAGATCCAGAGTAACCATCCAGTGATCTTTTCCCAACAGAGGTAAAAGTTGTTGTAAAGTCAGCATCTTGAACTTTGGAATGTCCAGGTAAGTGTTGAGGATAGATAAATCCAAAATTGGTCTCCACGTGTTCCCTTTCTTTGGAACTAGAAACAGGCGGGAATAAAATCCTAGGCCCACTTCTGACAGAGGAACTGGCTGTATAGCTCCTATTTGAAGAAGTAAAGAAATTTGTCTGTGAGCCTCTATCCTTTGCCGAGGAGGGACGTCTGGCATGCCTTTGAAAGGAGGCATGGTATGGAAATAGAACTTGTAACCTCGGTTTATAATGTCCAATACCCATTTGTCCTGGGTGACTAAATGCCAATTTTGCTTGAAAAGAGCCAACTTTCCTCCCAAAGGAGCTGCCAGGCACGAAGAATCTGGCAGCTGAAAATGTAGGTCATTGGGCCTGTTAACGAAAGGACTGGCCCCTGCCCTCACCAGCAGATTGAGCAGGCGAACTCCATTGTCTCGGCCTGAAAGTACTCTGAGCTCTGCCCCTACCACGCCTAGATCTACCCCTAGACTGAGAATCAGAAGAAGGGTACGTCCACCCCTTAGTAGGCCAATTTCTACTAAACTTTGGAGGTTGTACCTGCAAAAAATCTTTTACAGTCTGCATAGACTTAGCCTTGTCTTCCATTTTCTTTAAGACTGACTCCACAGGAGGACCAAACAAAACTTCAGACTGTAAAGGGGCATCCAGTATTCTAGACTTAACATGCTCAGACAAATTCTGATCCTTAAGCCAGGCGTGCCTACGAATAACTGAACCAGTGGCAGCCACCCTAGAAGAAGCCTGTAAAGCATCAAAACCACATTGCAAAGAGTGCTTACCCACCTGTTCAGAAACATGCACTAAATCCTGCAATTCTTTACACTCTATGCCCTCTGCCAAAGCATCCACTTTAGACCTTAGCTGAGAAAGGAGGAAATTCTGATACTTCAACATATGAAACTGGCAGTTCAAAGCTCTCATTGCTAAAGTAGAAGAGGTATACACCTTCTTACCCCATCTATCCAAAGCTCTAGCTTCCTTATCCAGAGGAACCGGATTCTTAACAACAGAGGCTCTAACACCCTTAGGCCCCTGACTAATAGTTTCTGGGTCCGCCCTAGGACTCTTATACAGATATTTATGAGCCTCAGGCACCCTGTAATACCTGTCCGGTTTAACTGGGGCAGGAGGCACAGAATCTGGATTAAGGGAAGCTTCTGAAACAACATCCAAAACCGGAGGTATAGCTAAGGGTCTATGCTGTGGTAAAAACAAGAACTCCCTAAGTCTCTTCCGTGAATCAGAGTAATCCTGTCCCTCCCACTGAAAATGCTCCCTCATGGAATGCAGAGTTTCTGAAAATGAAAAATCCTCTGGAGGAGAAGCAGAAGGAGTGGAATCCTCTGCATCAGAATCAGAATAAGGAGGGAAATCTTGAATGTCTTCAGCAGAAGACTCTGAATCATCTGAGGCCTGCTCCAAACTTTCCAACTCTGGCTCCATCCTGGGCCTTTTATCAGGAGGGGGCATAGAACCTCTAATTAAAGTAATCAACTCCTCTGCCATTTTAAGCATGTGCTTTTTAGGCACAGACCCTGAAGAACCAGAACTGACACCAGAGGAAGGCAAGACAGACCTGCCCTTAAAAGGAGCCTTAGCAACAGTAGCAGAAGGCCTAACCACCTTAGGCATAGAAGGGAGAATAGTAACCTGAGAGGCCCCTTCAGCCTGACCTGCCTCCTGAGAGGCCACATCCTGTAAAATCAAAGTTTCCCCCTGGGACTCAACAGAAACTTCAGCCGGATCCACCTGTTCAGCTGTAGCTTCTAAAGGTCCGGCGTCCGAAACGGACGAATCATCCTGCCTAGGCTTTAAAGATTTGTCTTTGCGCTTCTTAGTAGAAGCAGGCGTCGGAACATCCGACGGCATATTATAATTACACCTCTTGCCAAAGACTAACCTAGCGCAATCTAACCTCCGTTTTATAGTGCGCTTATTAAACCTAGCACAAAACCGACACCCGACTACGTCGTGCTCCGGTCCCAAACAAGGAATACAAAGCGAGTGGTAATCTCTATGCGGTATCTGTTTCCCACAAGAAATACAATTATTCACTTTTTCTGACATCCGGTAAGTAACTGAGGCAAGAAAAAACAAAATATTCCCAACGGGTACTTAGCCAACTTGGTATCGGTCTGAAACTCCAGAAAAATTTCAGAACGCCGAACGGCACTTGCAATGCTGCTTCTGCATCGGACCATGCGGCAAAAAAGACTGAGGATATGACGTCGGTCATGCGCCTTTATACCCTGACGCTCTGATGTCAGATCTAGGCGCCCATGACCGACGTCAGCCTAATACTTTGGTATTCGGGCCGACCGAGGACAGCGGACTACCCATAAGTAAGGACTGCAGCAATATGAGATGAAGAACATCTGTCTCAAACTACACAGCACTAAAGTGTTTTTTTTTTTTTTTTTTTTTTTTTTTTTTTTTAAGTATCAAGTACAAAGTAATGTAATCTGTGAATAACACTGACTTTCCTTGATTACCATACCAGTTATAATCCTTAAATTTGTGAGTCCCTTATTTTCTTTGCCAGTGACACTTACGAATAAATCAAATAAAGGGGGCTGGAGTACACCTCTGCCTGACTGTTCTGTTCAAATATAGCTTGTCTGAGAGGATTCCTGATACCTAAATTATTGGTTCTCACCCTTGATATAACTTCCTAACTAACCCCATTATTCTATTAGGGGATACAAATACTGCCATGGCCCTTGCTCAAAATCCCAGCTGACTGCTGAATGCCTTCTCTGCATCACAACTATATACACTTTCCAAAAAGGAAAAGTTACCCTTCATATAGGGGCAACTGCAGCAAACAGACAGCTACACCTGCAAAGTTAGGTTTAATCATTCTGGAAGCACGTTCCAGATTGTGTTCCGCATTTGCACTGAAACTCTCCATTCTTGACTAACTTTTATTCCCCCTCAGAGATGTGAAAAACAACTTGCATGCCCCCAATTAACTGATTTTAACCTTATGAAAAAGTGAGCAGGCTACCCTTAAATGAATAAGCTAAACTATGCATGATTACATTTTATGCTTAAGTGTCAAAGGCAACTTGGGATAAATCTACTTACAGATGTATTTCCTTCCATGCGTGTCAGACTTCATTTAGGTCACTGAATGCTTGCCAATCAATTCAAGAAAAAAAAAAAAAAAAAAACAACTAATGAATTAGCTCTTTCCAAATGCTGAGAAGCCATCATTTTGTGCTTGCCACTTTCTAGCCTGTGCACAAGTCTATCTCTGAACCCCATACTAATTGCAAATGACTTATCAAAGGAACACACTGTGAGCAACACTGGCATATCATCACTGCCGGACGCATCCTTCACTCTCACATTTTTCCAATACATTCAGCTTGCCAGTCCATCAAGTTATTAGTAATGTACTTACCAAAACTTGCTATCTGTGTTGTCCTTCGCTCATTCTGCTTCAGTAACGGCTTATGTATCTGATCCGTGGATCTGACTCGGCCTCCTTCTACAGACTTTAGCTTCCAGGCTCAAGCTCCTCCCTTACCCACAATCCTCTGCCCCTAGCTGTACCTCCTCAGATTGAGCTTGCTGCCCCTAACAGAAAGCAGACAGAAAAAAGGAACCAAAGGCTCAACCTGGAACATAGGTTCCAACAAAGACCTTTTACGATCCTCTAAAAAACAGACTTTTTTGAAGGGGGTGGCTGGGTGGGAAGGTGAAGCAGGATGAGAGAAGGACAATACAGATACCAAGTTATCGTAAGTACATAACTAATAAATCTGATGTTGTCCCTCTCATTCTGCTGCACTGATGGGTCAGAGTCCCCAGCTACATGATTTCTTGGGTGGCCTCAAGAAAAGATATGCCAGAGCACCAAGGAGCCAAAAGATGTCCTGCTCCTGGAGACCATGTCCATCTTATAATGCGTCACGAAGGTATGACACTTAGACCAGTTTGCTGCAGCACAAATATCATCAATTGGAACTCTAGATGAAAAGGCCACTGACGCAGTTACGGATTTTTTTGAATGGGCTTTTGGAAGCCTAGGCAATTTCAAACCATTTTTCTCATAAATAAATGATATACAACTGGTTACCCACTTTGCTTTTATAGGTTCATAGGTGTTTACTAGGCTAATGACCACAAGGTCCTTTTTAAGTCCAGCCATGCAGCCCAAATCTCTGACACATTCTGATATCCTTGATGAGTGTATGCATGGGCTTGGGAGATGAACCATTTACAGGTTGTCTGTATCTATTACAGACATCGGTGCCAAACCAGGGGTGAATTTCTGTTTTCCAATCCAATTATCCAAGGTGCACTTGAATTGGGTTAGGGAGGAACCCTGCTTCACATGGATCGGGTGCCTGTTCCATACACAGAGCAGTCTCTGGGATATATCCTCTCCAGCAGGTCCTATTTATATCACAGGCAAGGTTCAAGTCTTTAGAATGGGTAATTCTGGTGCTGTTTGTTTTGTGGATATGCAGAAAGTCCATCAGAGTTGGATCTGACAATGCCCTGTACACCAGGGATAGATCTCCCCTCAGAAGCCTGTAGGAGACAGACTACAGGGATAGGGCCTTGTCACTTTAGAAACTGCTCGACCCTTACAGTTGCAAGAGAAAGACAAATAATGTCTCAGATTTTCTGAATTTTGTTCTATGTGGGAAGAAACATAACTGTCTGTGAACATCCAAGGAGTGTAACATATATTCTCCTTTGGTGGAATAGTTAGGAAAAAACACTGGTAACTGAATGCACTGACTTATGTTAGACTCTGTGGCCACTTTTGCCATGAAGGATGGATTAGCACCTAGGGAAACTCTATCCTCCTGAAAAATAATATAAGGAGATTTAGACAAACGTGCCTGCAATTCAGAAACTCTTTTTTGCTGAGGTAATGGCCACAAGAAAAACATACTTCCAGGAAAAAAATTTCAAGTCAGTCACAATCATTAGCCTGTTAAAAGGGTTTTGGGGTCAACCCTTATAGAATGACAGATCTCACGGAGGAGTGGGGTCTTTGGAGGCCTGAGAAGAAAAAAGTACAGTTGTGTACACTTACCATAAATGTTGATGTTCAAGTGTATTCACTGTTGCCAATTATCACATTTGGGTTATTTGCTTGCAGTAGCCCTCAAGTCGGCCTGATTATCAAAGTCTTGGGTCCTGCATCGGTTGCTGTCTCATCTTCCATGACGTCAGGTAGTCAAGGGTATAAAGCATGTAGCTGACGCCATTAAATCAGTTTTTCTTGCTGCATATGTCAGGTGCCCCCATAATGGGAAGCAATTATATACAAAGTTACACCTCCAACAAAAAAGCAAATACACCAAAAAGCTTTAAGCATAGTAAACAAGTATAGAGGTATAGTCAACAGAAGTCAGGGGGCTGGAGGGAGGGTAACCAGGACTGCAACAGTGAATACACTCTAACATCTACATTTATGGTAAGTGTACACAACTGTACTATATTTTTCATGTTTCACTGTTGCAGTCATCACATTTGGGTAGATTCCCAAAGCTAAGGATGGGAGGAGGTAATTAGATAGCATTAGGACCAGCTATAAAGCCCTGCAAGACTGCAGTGGCAAAGCCAGCTCTGGATTTACAAAAAAATTGGCAAGTGGTAATGCTTGGTGAAGGTATGTACAGAACTGCAGGTAAGCAGCTTCTAGGATGTCCCTGGTAGGGACACCTCTTAGAAAGGCTGTAGAGGTAGATGCAGCCCTGGTTGAATGTGGTCTTATCCCCTGTGGGGTAGGTTTTCCATGGTGCTTATAGCAGTAATGAATGCAATGGCCTATCCACTTAGAAATGGTTTGCTTTTAAATGGCCTTCCCTGCTGCCCCTGCAGCAAATGCAACCAGCAGCTGTTCAGATTTCCTGAGAGGTTTAGTCCTGTCCAAGTAAAACCTAAGTTGTCTGTGCACGTCCAAGGAGAACAGTATTCGTTCCCCTTTGTTCTGTGGATTAGAAAAGAAGGATGGCAAATGATTGGACTGATTAAGGGCCAAACTGGATACCACCTTGGGCATGAAGGAGGGATTGGTCCTGAGGGGCACCTTGTCTGCATGAAAGATGATGAAATACTCCACAGCCATAAGGGCCTGTAATTCAGACACCCTTCTTGCTGAAGTGAAGCTAGAAGGAAGGGTGTTTTCCAAGAAAGGAGTTTCAACTCTGCATTTGCAGCTGGCTCAAAGGGAGGTAGAGTGAGCTTTTCCAATACAAAGTTAAGGTCCCAGGCTGGAGTAGGAGCTCTCCTGGGTGGTCTTAATTTTTTGGCCCCTCTGAGGAATTGCTTCAGCAGTGGATGAGAGAAGAGGGGTGGATCTGTATTGTAATGAGCTGAAATTGTTGAGGCATGAATTTTGATGGAGGAAAAGGAAAGGCCCTTGTGAAGCATCTCAGTTAAGTACTAAAGAATCTGAGGTAAATTGGGCGCTGCTGTGCCCATCCCGTTTGGCTCCAGGAGCAGAATCTTTTCCATTTTTCAGCGTAGGATTTTCTAGTACTAGGCCTACTTGCCTCCAGAAAGACATCCATCACTTGCTTACTGAGGGACGGTAACGGAGAGATCAGGTAATTAGCCAGGCTGCTAGGTTAAGGGTTTGAAGCTGTGGGTGCAGAATCTGGCCCTCCTGCTGGGACAGCAGAGCAGGGGTCTGAGGCAGGTGCCATGGTGCCAAGCAGTGACACTCTGCTCAAGAGGGGGTACCAGTGTTGGCGTGGCCAGTCTGGTGCAATCAGTATTGTCCTTGGGTTGTCCTGTTTGATCTTTAGCAGTACCTTGGAGAGGACAGGCAGAGGGGGAAAGGCATAGACTGGTAGGTTTTTCCAGGTGAAGGACAGGGCATCCAGTTTCCAAGCTTGTTTGTGGGGCATCCTTGTGCAGAATTTGTCCAACTGGTAGTTCTGGGGGGAGGAAAACAGGTCTATCTCTGGGCTTCCCCATTTGTTTCTCAACATGTTGAATATCCTTGGTTCCAGTTTCCACTCATGTGGGTCCATGAGATTTCTGCTTAGGTCGTCTGCCATTGTATTTAGCTTTCCTGGCAGGAAGTGAGCCTGTAGGTGCACTTGGTAGCTCAAGGCTGTGTTCCACAGAGCCATGGCTAATCTGCAGAGAGGGTATGAGTGGGCTCCCCCCTGCTTGTTTATGTACCATATAACAGTGGTGTCCGTCTTCACCAATAATTGTCCTGGAAGAATGTGGTCCTTGAAGGCTGTCAGAGCATTCTGTACAGCTAACATTTCTTTTTGATTGACATGCAGGTGCATTTGACTTGGGTTCCATTTGCCCTGAATGCACTTGCCCTGCCAAGTGAGCCCCCCATGCATAGTCTGATGCATCTGTTAGGGTTTGGGCGGCAAGGGGTAGAGTGAATGGCAGTCCCTTGTTTTGGTGGCAGGCCTCTGCCCACCAAAGGAACTCTATCTGTAGACAAGGTATGATACGAATCATTGATTCTAGAGCCTGAGAATGTTGACACCACAGGCTTTTTAGATGATATTGTAGTTTCCTCATATGTGGTCTTGCATATGGAATTAATAGAATGCAGGAGGCCATGATCCCCAGGGCTTGCAGTATTTTACTTGCAGATAGCTGGGTCTTTGTGGCCAGTAGTCTGAAGTATGCTGTTAAATTAACTTGTTTCTCTGGCGTGAGGTAGGCCATCTGTTAAGTCATATTCAAGCTTGCTCCCACAATTTGAATGAACTAAAAGCTTATTTTCCCAATTCCAGGACCTGCCCTTGCCATGACCCCACCTAGTCTTCCTTCCCTTTATGTACCCTCAAAAGGTCCATACTTAGTACCTCATTACACCTCTCTCTCCAATGTGTCTTCTATGCATTTACATAATTTTATGTTGACCTTCTGAACTACATCAATGTAAAATTATGTTACCAAGCTTCCTTTTAATGCAACTTTAACTTTATGCATGTAACCCAACATATGTGAATCTTTTTGCTATAACTGCTATTATATCAAAATTGTTTAAAATTGTACTTGTTTAAAAATGTACTACTGGAGCTTTTCTCCTTGGGTCTCCACTGAAAACGGGCCACAAGCCCAGCTGGACAAACCCGGTTAACAAATGTCAATAAATAAATAAATAAATTTGTTGGCAGGGTACAAGATGTGATTTATTTTCGTTTATGGTGTACCCCAGAGAAGTTAGCAATTTCTTTACAAATGCCAGATGATTTAATAGTATGTCCTGGCTTTCTGCCTGAATTAGACAATCGTCCAGGTATGGGTATATCTGAATGTTCTTTGCCTGCAAAATGCAATGACTGGAGCTAGGCACTTTGTGAATACCCTGGTGCAGTAGATAAGCCAAAGGGCAGTGCAGAGAACTGATAGTGCATGTAGCCTTCTCTGAAGCATAGGTATCTTCTGCAGGATTCCCTTACTGGGATGTGCAGGTAGGCTTCCTTTAAATCCAGTGTTGCCAACCAGGCATCTTTGCCTAGCATGGGAAACAGCTGATGAAGAGTTAGCATCTTGAATTTTGGGATTACCAAAATGTGTTTAGGATAGACAGATCCAGAATAGGACACCAGGAATTGTCTTTTCTGGGTACCAGGAAAAGTCTTGAGTAGAAACCTTGCCCCCATTCTTCTTCTGGAACAGGTTGAATAGTCCTGATGCTTAGAAGAGAGACAACTTGCTTTTGAGCCTCTGCCCACTGATTTGGGGGTAGGTCTGGCCAACCGTTTGGGGTTGGTAAGGAGTGTTAGTGGAATCTGTATCCTTGGGAAACTATATTTAAAACCCATTTGTCCTGGGTAATGAGTTCCCAATTTTTTGCATGCAGGGCAATCGTTCTCCCTAAAGGAAGAGTCAGTTGAGCAGGGCTTGGAAGGTTTAAAGTTAAGTCATTGAGACAGTTTACCATAGGGGGGGTCTTACTACTCCCTGCTTTGGAAGTGGGAGCCCCCCAACTCCTTAGGCATGTGAGTACCTTGGGACTGAAGTCTGGGTGTTCTGCTGGTTCTGGGTTTGGACTGAGAAGGCCTGGAAGAGGCAGGAAAGGACCAATTCTTAGAGGGCCAATGCCTACTAAATCTGGGAGGTTGTACTTGCAGGAGATCTTTAACAGTTTGCAAAGATTTAGCTTTTGCCTCCATCTTTTTAAGTACTACTTCTGCTTTGTTCCCAAACAGGCAGTCTTGGTTTAAGGGAGCATCCAGTAATTTAGCTTTAACATGATCTGGCAAAGTTTGCTCCTTAAGCCAAGCATGCCTTCTAAGTACAGACCCAGTGACAGCAGCTGTGCAAGATACCTCTAATGAATCAAAACCACATTGCAAACTAGGATTTCCAACTTGTTCAGCAGAATGCATTAAATCCTGTAATTCTTTACTTTCAGCACAGTCAGGAATCAACATCATTTTCTGTTTAAGCAATCCAATAATATGCTGCTGATACTTTAACATATGGAACTGTCAGTTTAAAGACCTAATGGCCAAAGTTGCAGAAGTGTATACCTTCTTATACCATCTATCCAGCGCCCTGGAATCTCTGTCAGAGGGGGTAGGATTTTTGGCAGTAGTAGCCTTAATGCCCTTGGGTCCCTGTGAAATGGTCTCAGGATCCGCAGTAGGATTTTTAAAGAGGAACTTGTGAGAGTCGGGTACCCTGTAATACCTATCAGGTTTTCTGGGAGCAGGAGATAAAGTGTCAGGGGCCAGGCTAGATTCCAAGAAGGCATCATCTACAATGTCGAGTACAGGAGGAATAGCTAAAGGCCTGTGTAGAGGCAGGAGTAAGAATTCCCTAAGCCTCTTTTTTGAGTCAGAGTAATTCTGGCTTTCCCAGCGGAAATGCTCCCTAAGAGTATGCAAGGTTTCACCAAAAGAGAAATCCTCTGCAAGGGAAGCAGAGGGAATGGAGTCCTCTATATCAGAATCCTCGTAGGTAGATAAGGGCAAATCCTGGTCATCAGAGAAAACAGGAATTTCAGAATCCTGATCAGAAGAATCAGAAGAAAAATCAGTCCTAGGTCTCTTAGAGGGGGAAGGGTGGCTTCCCCTGATTAGAGTAATAAGGTCTTCAGCCATTCTTATCATTTGTTTTTCAGGCATAGGGGCCTAACCATGCAGTCTGGGCGTCGGTTTTCTAGGCATAGATAGAGTTTTAGGCCTTGAAGAAGAAGATGGCGGTTTAATATGCAAGTCAGTAGGCCTGAATACACCCTGAGAAGCTGGTGCCTGCACAGCAGCTCCGGACCTATCCAAGGTAGAGGCATCTGCAGGTTCCACAGTCGAAGAAGCATCTCGCGGCATACCGGACTCCGAATGGGTCTCAGTAGAGGCCTGCAAATCTGAAGTTGCAGGTATCAGGGGGTGCAAAAGCACCTCACTGAGTACCAGCGAACTGGTGACTAGCTTAGAAGCGTCGTCGGCAGCTTTGGACCTATGCAGTCTGTCTTTATCTTTGCGTTTTTTTCGGAATTTTGGTAGTCGGGTGGCTTACCGAAGCCATTTCTGGATAATTGAACCGAGTACCAAAATATTTGGATGCATAAATGAACAGACGACGAATAGAACAAGGTTTGAATAAGGCACAAAACAGAGAGCAAGGTACGTCATGGTCTGGGCCTATGCAAGGAATGCAGTACGAATGAAAATCTTTATGAGGTATTTGCTTTCTGCAAGAAATGCAGTTAACTTTTACTGACATCGGTTTAGAGCAAGAAAAAGGATCCCCAATCGGGTACTTAGCTTAGTTGAAGACTTCGGATCTGAAATTCGAAAACGAAAATTTCAGGAGTCAGCCGACTGGCACTTGCGAATTGCTTCTGCTTCGGGCACCGCACGACAAGAAAGACTGATGTAATGGCGTCGGCTGCATGCTTTATACCAGACTACCTGACATCATGGAAGATGAGAGAGCAACTAACGCAGGACCCAAGACTTTGATAATCAGGGCAGGCAGTCCTAGGGAGGCTACTGCAAGCAGATAACCCAAATGTGATGACTGCAACAGAGAAACACAAAGAACATCACCTTTCACAGAGGCTTTCCATAACCTGGTTGAAGC
This sequence comes from Protopterus annectens, assembly GCF_019279795.1. Lineage (NCBI taxonomy): Eukaryota > Metazoa > Chordata > Ceratodontiformes > Protopteridae > Protopterus > Protopterus annectens. The sequence continues at coordinate 1,674,732,756 of NC_056729.1, forward strand.
GATAGATCCTGAAGGCAATCCCAAATGAAAACTGGAAAAGTCTTCTAACAGGAGCTTTATGGTTGCAAAATTGGAACCTTAAAGACTCAAGTACAGAAAGGATTGAAAAAAATGGGCTGAAAAGGGATCAATGTGATGATTAGCAGCCCAAATAAAACATCTTTTCCACTTGCTTTTATATACTTTCTTGGTGAATGCTTTCTGGGAAGCTAGAATAATAGCTTTGACTGGTGAGGAAAACCTGGACCCTCTAGCAATCAAGGGAACGGGGGAACCAAGCAGTTAACTTGAGTGTGGGGAGATCCAGGTGGAGTCCTACCTAGGGTGATAAAGGAGGTTTGGTCTGTGTTCTAGTATCCAAGGAGGATAGGTTCATAGGTTCATACTAGGCTATCTGCCCGAGGGCATTTACAAGCCTAGCCCATCGTTTTGTGGCTTACGCCACCCCTTTAGTATGGGGAACTATACCCATTATTTTGCTGTGCCTCTGTCGAGCAGTGACACTGAGGTAATCCCTGGGGTATATCTGTGATCTCCCATCCATTGGTCAAGATTTCTCTTGAACAAGGCCAGCGAGGTGCTCTGCCTCACATGTACCGGGATTTTGTTCCACAGCATAGGGAGTCTTTGGGTGATGAATCTATCCCTCCAGCACGTCCTATTAATAGCCGTGTCAAGGTTTAAGTCTCCCGCCCTTGTGGCTCTGATGGATCTAGATTTTTGAGGTGAAGCATATTCATCAAATCTGGGTTTGACATGGCCTTGTATGTTAGGCAAAGGTCACCTCTGAGCAAGCGGTGCGACTGAATAGAGCTGGAGTTCTTTCAGTCGGGCAGCATAGGACAGATTTTTGAGACCCTTTATCCTTTTGGTGAGGAACTTTTGTGGCCTCTCCAGCTGCTGCAAGTGTCGGGTCAGATACATTCCGAATGGGGCATTGTACTCAATCATTGGTCTGATGAGTGATGAGTAAAGGGAGACTATGACCTCCCTTGATCTAGATGAGAATCCCTTCATGATAAGGTGGGCAATGTAGAAGGTCTTCCTGACTACTTTAGCTACATGGGTGTCGAATGACAGACTACTATCAACCTGGGTCCCCAGGTCCCTGATAACTTCTTCTGTGCTCAGTGGATTGCCACCTATTTGGGTGAGACCAGAGAAAGGGGAACCAAATCTGATGAGGCCAAAAGGGGGCAATGAGGCTTACAGTACTCTTCAACTGTCTGGCTTTCTGTAGAAATTTTGCGATCAACGGAAGAGGACGGTAAGCATAAAGAAGTCCAGGAGGACAATCATGGAACTCCATGTCGGAGGGATCAGAGTGAAATAATTGCTGTACTTGTCATGAGGGGATGCAAAGATATCACAGCAGGGGTGACCCCAATAGTTGAACATCTTGTTCACTATTACCTGACTGAGGGACCACTCGTGACGCATTAGAATGGACCTGCTCAGCCTGTCTGCCAATACATTGGGTTTTTCCGGTACAAGTGTTGTAAGTAGAAAGCAGTGTGAAGAGATCGCCCATTCCCAAACTCTCATGGCTTCTCTGCACAGTGGGTATGAACAGGTTCCTCCTTGCTTGTTGATATATCAGATGACTGACATGTTGTCGGTGTGAATCGCAATGGTCCCCAGAGGGAGTGTGTCCTGAAAAGCTTGCAATGATAGGAGGACAGGTCTCATCTCCAGAACATCTATATGCAAATCTGATCTCTATGAGAGTCCATGTGCCTTGGACTATCTTCCCCCCTCGAAATGCCCCCCCTAACCTAGGTGGGAAGTGTCCGTGATTACTGTGACTATTGGAGGGGGGGAAGAATGAAGGGTCTTGCCTACTGACAGCTCGGAGAGAATACACCATTCCAAATGACACCTGCAAATATCGGTCAACTTAATAAGAACAGATAGGGACTAATGTAGAATTGACCACTGAACAGCTAGTGTCCCACTGTACAATGCGCATATTGTATCTAGCTAGACACACCATGATTACAGCAGTTGCCATAGACCCCAGGGCCCACAGAAGCAATCTGGTAGGAGGAGAGGGATGAGATAATATAGTTTGGACCTGAAGAGTCAAGTGTTGATGTGATGGTGGGGCAAGGAAGCTACCTGTGTAATGGTGTTCAGCTGAGCCCTGATGAATTCCAACTTATACCGGCAACGGTTGTAACTTGTCTGGATTTATGGTGATGCCAAGGATGTGGGATATATAGTAGAGATAGTCCCTTGCCTGAGAATGTTGACGCTAGCTGGGGGCAGTTAGGAGCCAATAGTCTAGATACAGGAATACCTGAAACCCTTGCAGTCAGAAATGACCTGCGACCACTGCCATGCTTTTGGTAAACACCTGGAGACTGTGGTGAGACCACAGGGCAGGGCTTTGAATTTGAAGTGATCGACTCCCATGCAGAAGTGCAGATGACTTCTGGAGTACTTCTGTTTTTATGTCATAGTACATGTCCAAGTCCGCAGAGCACATCCAATCTTCTTTCCTTAGTAATGGAAGAATAGACTGAAATGTCGCTATCTGGAACTTCTCTTTCTTTAAATATAAATTGAGTTTGCTTAGGTCTAGGATAGGCCTCAGGTCCCGTTTTCTTTGGCACTAAAAAGAAACGGGGAGTAAGTTCCGAATCATCTCTGTTTGGCTGGGACCTCTTGGATGACTCTTTTTTGCAGTAATCTTTTGATCTCTAGAACTGCCAACACCCTGTGGCTGGGTGGAATGTCAGGGAGCTTCTTTTGAACTTTTGGAGTGGGGGGAGAGAAAAGGGAATGTATTAGCCTTCAGATATTATGCTTTGTACCCCAAGCATTTATTTGGACCCAGGTGCCTGGGTGCAAGGAAAAATGGCCTCAGGAGCGCTGAAAGGGCTTATCAGAAAAAGGTTCCTTAAAGCCATGGTTTTGTGGGCCCCCTATGCCTACAGGGTGGCGTCTTCCATTAAAGCCTCCTCCTCTGCCTCTGGAGGAGTACTCTCCATTTTGATCAGGAAAGGAACCATGTGAGTTTTGGAGCCAAGTCTTCATAGACCCTCTTTTATTCCTTAGATAGGTTCAGAGGGGTGGAAAACTTGATCCTTGCGGCAGACAAGGTCTTATCTTCTTGTTCGCTGCAGTTCAGGGTATCCTTAACTGATGGTCCAAACAAGGAAGAACCATCAAAAGGCACGTTGACAAAAGATGCCTTAAAGGGCTCCACTAAATCACATACATGCATGTCTGCATATCACAATGCTGGTGCTGACTGTTCCTGAGGGTCCTTACGTTGAAAGGGAAACTAGCATCATGGAAGAATTTGCCAGGGAAGTCAGAGTGGTTAGCTTCTGAGAAACCTTATCCAGCTCCTCTATAGGCAAGCACTCCACCAAGGACTCAAAGAGTTCCTTAACAAGGTCTCTCTGTAGGCAAATAAAATGTGCCATGTAATTAAGCGGTCTAAGCAAAAAAGTTGCAGAGCCGAAGGTGCACTTCCCGAACCTGCCCAGCACTCTGGACTCCCTGTTAAGGTGGACAGTCAAGGTCTGTTGTGCGAGTTCTTTCTTTGTAGCTGTTGCCACCACCATAGCATAAGTGGGGATACCCTTGCTTCAAAAAGTTTGATCCTCTGGAGGACTGGAGGAGAAAGGATTTTATCTGGGCACTTTGGTATACGCTCTATGGTGTCCGATTTCTTCCACTCTCCACTGGCGACAAAATCTATAAGACCGTCCACCGGGGGGATTACCAAAGATGTAGACGGGCCTGCCCTAAAGGCCTCCAGGAACAGACTCTTCCGAAGAAGGATTTTTGGATGACCAGGCACCTCTTTGCTTTAAAATTTCTAAGATGCCTGCAAAGGAGACATCGTCTGGTGGTGATTTGGGAAATGCTTCTCCCTCATCGTAGTCCATATCCTCAGTGAGGGACTCCTTAGGGGAGTCCAAGTACCTCCACCCCACAAGTTCTTTTCTGTAGAATCTCCTCTGTAGGATAGTCAGGTGAGGAGTCAGAAAAGGAAGGGGCCACCTCAGGTGGAAGGGTCTGGAGGTCCTTAGGGGTGGACTGACCCTGGACAGAAATGGAAGGTTCAAGGTCATGATCTAATGCATGAACAGTGGGAGAAACTGACATCAAAGGGTCCTGTGCTCTGTCTGCAGTGAAGGTTTTCGAAAACTTGGAAAGCTGAAGGTCCTGGGGATACCCTCCCCAACTCCTTTGGAGCTGAAGTCCTAGTGGAAGAAGGAAGGAGTACTCCAGAACCCCGACTCCCAGACAGAACCTGACCTGCACTGTAGACAGGCAAAGCTCCATGGGGGAAGGAAAAGTCTAATAAAACTGGAGTTAAACCTCGCCCCTTGGATCCAGCCATGACATCACAGATCCAGGACTCACTAGGTTCCAAGGATCTCTGAGGAGAGGTAGTCAAGGTCATGGTCAGTACTGAGGAAGCAAAAGTCCTCTGATCCAACCAAGGATCCCTCAGGAGTCTGTTGTCCTGGGGCTTCAAAACCACTATTCGAATCAGAAAAGGAGAAAAAGAAGTGGCAGGGACTCTCTTGGATCCATGAGGGGACGGAGCTGGAAGTACCCCCATCTGGATCTGAGCCTTGATAATGGACCGGACCATCTTGTCCACGTCATCATACAGGCTTCTAGAGGATCTGGAAGAGCACTGAAAATCATGTCTGTACGCAATGGCAGCAAATGCCATCTGAGGAGGTACAGCTAGGGACAGAGGATTACGGGTAAGGGAGGAGCTCGAACCTGGATGCTAAAGTCTGTAGAAGGTGGCCGATTTGGATCAAAGGACCAGATCCATAAACTCATCAGTGAAGCAGAATGAGAGGGACAACATCAGATCCACTGTTACTGTCAAATCACTCAACTAGTTTACTCAAGAGTTAAAAACATGAGAACCAGGTGTAATGTAGCTTTTAACTCCATATATTTGAAAGACCATGAACTTCAACACACATTTTCAATTTCTATGTAGTCCTTTGATAACTAAAGCAAATTTAGCAAAACACACAACTACTCTTCACACATCTCTTGACCAGCATACCTTTCTCAAGTCACCATCACACAAAGCTTTACACTTGTCTTTCCCTCACAATCCACAATGTCTTCAGTTTTGCTAAATCTTTCCAAGTCATTACATTTGCATATCTCTAACTAGATACTTGCATTTTGAGATTACACCTAGACTCCCTCCATTTTCCCTCCTGGTAATATTTATATAATAAAGAACATCCAGTTTGGTACCAGTAGCATCCTGAATGACAGTAACAATTAAGTACAGTTGTGTAAGCAACTTGCCATACTAGTACATGTTCGAATGATCGCTGCTATAGTAGCCATAGCTATATGGATTATATTCTACTAAGGATATAACAGCTCAACAGTTTCTGAAGCTTCAGGGTACCTTCCTTGCACTCAATTAGGCAGCTCGAGCCACCTAAAACACACATTTGAGTGCCAAGGCCTTAACAGCTTTCATGCCAGCCAAAGAACTGTGAGGACATAGCAAGGAATAAAAATAAGACATATACATATATACACACTCCGGCAAAATCAAAAACCAAAAAGGGAGGTGGAGGACCTGCTACTGCAAAAGTGATCATTCAAAAATCAGTTAGTTATGTACTTACCATAACGATCGATGTATGTGGTCCATCTCACCTACATTCCTTACTCACGGGGTTCGGAGCAGAGAATCGGCTCCGACTCGGCCAAATTTCTCTAGCACGAAGTCTAATTAGCTGGGCTAACCCGGTATCCCAGGATGCACCTCGCCCTAGCCCCAGATCTTGTTTGCAATCATAACAATCATCACACTCATAACCCATACTCAATAAACACCAGAAGAAATTCCAGCCAGATAAGGGAATCAAATCACTGACCTTGAAGGGTCCCACAGAGCCAATATTCTTCCAAATCCTATAGGAAGGGGGCATGTGGGAGGGTACGTAGGAATGTAGGCGAGATGGACCACATACATCGATCGTTATGGTAAGTACATAACTAACTGTTATGTGGTCCTATCTCGCCTACATTCCTTACTCACGGGACAGCGTCCCCAGCACCTCTATCCTGGGAGGCTTATAAGAAGATACTCCTGAGAACCGTGGAACCAAAGGAAGCCTGGCCCCTAGAAGCCACGTCCAGTTTGTAATGAGTAATAAAAGTGTTGGGAGAAGCCCAAGTGGCCGCAGCACAAATCTCATCCAAGGAAAGCCTAGCATGGAAAGCTACTGATGTAGACATAGCCCTGGTAGAATGAGCCTTGACGGGGAAGGGTAAAGTTCTGTCTGCTGATGAGTAGATGAATGAAATACAATCTTTGATCCATTTAGAAATTGTGCACTTGGAAATAGGACAACCTGCTCTGTTCTCTGAAAAGGACACAAACAGTTGATCAGATTTCCTAACATGCTTAGTCCTATGTAAATAAAATCTCAGTTGTCTGTGCACATCCAACTGATGAAACCTGAACTCTGCTTTACTGGAAAAGTTTGGAAAAAACACTGGTAGCTCAATAGATTGATGGAGATTGACAGTGGACAACACCTTCAGAAGGAAGGACGGGTTAAGCCTCAGGGAAACTCTGTCCTTATGAAAGATCAAATATGGAGGTTTAATGGAAAAGGCTTGAAGTTCTGATACCCTCCTGGCCGATGTAATGGCTATCAGAAAAGCTGTCTTCCAAGATAGGAATTTTAAGTCGCAAGTGGCAGCCGGTTCAAAGGGTGGTGACGTAATAGCTTGTAGCACAAGGTTTAAGTCCCATGGCAGTACCGGTTCAGAAACTGGGGGACGAAGTAACCAAGCGCCTTTTAGAAAGTCTTTACAGAGTTTGTGGCCCATAACAGAGGGCTCATAAGATGTGTGAAAATTGGAAATTGCAGCCAACTGAACTTTAATGGTAGCGGGTGCGGAGCCCTGACGAACAACATGGCTAAAAAATCTAAGACCGACAGAATAGGGGCTGTGAAGGAGTCCAAACCTTGGGCCTGAACCCAAATGGAGAATCTCTTCCATTTGCTGGAATAAATCTTCCTGGTGGAAGACTTATGAGAAGAAGACAAGATGTGCACCACTTCAGGTGAAAAGGAATGTCGCCTGACTAGCGACGGAAGTGTAGCAGCCAGGCTGTCAACCTAAGAGTTTGCAGGGATGGATGAAGTTGTCCGGACATGTGAATCAGGAGGTCCAGCACTGGGTCCAGAGTCCATGGACCGTCCAGTGCGTACCGTTGAAGAAAAGGGAACCATACTTGTCAAGGCCAGTGTGGAGCAATAAGTATCATCCTGCTTCCCAAGGATATGGCTTTCTGTATCACTCTTTGTAACAGAGGAAACGGAGGGAAAGCATAGACCAGACCGGGGGGCAATCGTGAGTTAGAGCGTCCCTGGGTGATTCCCCCTGTGGGGGGGGATCAAAGTGAAGTATTTGCTGCATTTGGCATTGAGGGGGCTGGTGAAGAGATCGCAGCAAGGCTGACCCCACCTTTTGAAGATCTGAACCGCCACTCGGTTGTTCAGGGACCACTCGTGAGGCATCAGAAAAGCTCTGCTTAGCCTGTCCGCTATCACGTTGGACTTCCCCGGAATGTGCATTGCCACTAGAAACCATTGGGAAGATGCTGCCCACTGCCACATTCGCATGGCCTCTCTGCAGAGGGGATAAGATTTGGTTCCCCCCTGCTTGTTCAGGTACCACACTATGGACATGTTGTCCGAGTTCATTGCAATCGTTCCCAGAGGCAGAAAGTCCTGGAGTGCTCGCAACGCCAGAAACACTGCTCTCATCTCCAGAACGTTGATGTGCAAGTGTACCTTGTGATCTTGCCAGGTGCCTTGGACCATCCTGCCTAGAAAATACCCCCCCACCCCATCTGGGAGGCGCCGTGGTCACCGTGGCCACTGGAGACATAGGAACCAAGCTCCTTCCTCTGTCCAGATTGGAGGAGCATAGCCACCAGAGGAGGTCCTGTTTGCATCGTTCCGTGAGAAGTATCAAGTGGGAAAGAGGAAGCTTTTGAAAGGACCACTGAACAGACAGGAGCCACTGTAGGATCCACATGTGTAACCTGGCCAGAGGTACCAGCATCATGGTGGAGGCCATGGATCCCAAGAGCTGTAGAACTAACCTGGCCTGAACTTTTCTGAGGGGCAACAGTGCGTGGATCGGAGACTGTAACACTCTTATCCTGTCCTGTGGCAGAAAGGCGCACATTTGAATAAAGTGTAGCTCTGCGCCTATAAAAACAACACGCTGTGAGGGCTGCAAGGCAGACTTTTCCCAATTCAAAGTAATTCCCAAACGTTGGCAAAGTGAGATGGTCGTCTCCCTGGCTTGGACGAGCAGATGCCTGGTGGGGGCGGCGAGAAGCCAGTCGTCCAGATACGGAAACACCTGGAATACTAGACGTCTCAGGTGAGCTGTCACCACTGCCAAACACTTGGTAAACACCCTGGGGGCTGTGGTGAGACCAAAGGGCAGGGCACGAAACTGGAAGTGACTGGCTCCTAGCCAGAAGCGTAAATGACTCCTGGATGCCTTCTCCATTTTGATGTGGTAGTAGGCATCCTTGAGATCGATGGAGCACATCCATACTCCTTTCTCCAGCAGTGGAAAAATGGAATGAAGCGTGACCATTCGGAACTTGGACTTCAGAACGTAGCGATTCAATCGACTGAGATCCAGAAGGGGTCTCAGGTCCCCTGTCCTTTTCGGCACCAAAAAGAGTCGTAAGTTCCTGATCTGACATGGTCTGAGGAGACTGGCTGGATGACTCCTTTTTCTTGCAGCTTTGCAACTTCTAGTGCTGCTTGATCCCGTTGACTGGGTGGGGCGTCCGGGATCCTTCTGACTGGAGGGGGTGTCGACGCAAAGGGAATAGTGTAACCTCCGGTAACTATTCGGAGCACCCAACGATCCTGGGTGATGCTTTCCCAGGCTTCCGGATGCAATGAAATTTGGCCCCCGACTGGCTCCGGAATAGCACAGTCGGGCAACACCTCAGAAACACTGGAAGGAAGAACTGCGAAAGGATTCGCGGTCTCCCAAGTTGCGGGGGCCTCCTCTGCCTCTAGGACAGCATCTTCCGGAATAATTCCCCCCTCTCTGCCTCTGGAGGGGGACTCGCCTTGAGCTGCGGGAAAGGACCTCTGAGACTTTTTGAACCGCATCTTCCCTCCTCTCTGAGCCTTGGGATAAGGCCTAGAAGGGAGAGAAAAATGGGCCCCCTACAGCAGATAGGGTCTTTACCTCCTGTTCGCATCTGGTGAGAGTGTCTTTCACTTTGGGTCCGAAGGGAGAGGACCCATCAAAGGGGGCGTCAGTGAAGGAAGACACAAAGGCCTCTGCGAAATGACACAGGCGCATCCAGGCTCGCCTTCTGAGCTACGCCTGAGCTAGCTGCCCTACTCGCCCCTTCGGCTGCATAAGATATCAGCCTCATAGACGAGTTGACAATGGACCCTAGGGTAGACAACTGGGTGTTAACAGTCTGCGCTACCGCCTCAGGCATGTTACCCATCAGAGTATCTCCTAGCTCCTTCAGGAGATCTCTTTGGAGCTGAGTGAAATGACAGAGGTAATTCAACGACCGTAAAGTAAAGGTCGCCGAAGACAGGGTATGCTTCCCATACAGGTCCATACTCCTGGACTCCTTGTTAGGAGAGTGGACTGAAGAAGAAGCCTCTGCAACTTCCTGCTGAGTGGCTGCCACCACCACCAAGGCATGTACCGAAACCCCTTTGGTAAGGAACGCTTCGCCCGGGGGAGCAGACAGGAACTTGTTTGGACGTCTGGGCACCGGTTCCACGGAATCAGGGTTCTCCCACACCCTTCGACAAATCAAGTCCAGGTGTTCGTCAAAGGGTGGAGACACCCAGGAGGCGGAGGGTTGAGCTCCGAAGGCCTTGAGGAATACTGACTCCTCCTCAGAGGGGGTCTTGGAGGGCCAGTCGCCTCTCTGTCTCAAAATCTCCAAGATGTCGGAGAAAGAGACATCATCGGAGAACGACTTGGGGGACCCCTCTGATTCCTCGAGGTCGGTATCAGAAGTGAGTGACTCGTCCTGGGAGTCGATGTGCTTCCTCCTGCACGACTTCTTACTTTGAGGCTCCTCAGGAACTGACTCTGATGGGCCCTCAGAAAATAGGGGACAGCTCAAGGGGGGGGGTATCCCCAGACCTTCGGGTTCCGCCGTCAATGGAGAGGGGGCGTCAGAGGCTCTAGCCGGGGTGTAAGGGGACGGAGTGAACGGCCGACCAGTCTCTGAGACCACGACCGGAGTCGAGATTCCCCAAGCTGAAGCACCGAGAGGGAGGCTTGGAACCGACAGGAGTCCTGAGGTATCCCCTCGGGTCCAACAGAGGAAACCAGAGTGCCGAAACCAGAGGACGGAGCTGATCTGGTTGGAGTCAAAGCCGGCTCCGATAGACTCACCTGGGGTATCGGAGTCGACACCAGAACATCACTCGGAGCAGAGCACTCCAGCTCTGACGACACATGGGTGTTCGGAGGATGAATCATCGGTACAAGAATGGGAACAGGCTACGGAGCCGACTGGGTCGGAGCCGAAAACAGTTTAGCTAACACCGGCGACTGTAGGATCCTCTGGACCACCCTATCCACATCCAAATCAGACAGCCTAGAGGATTTGGAAGAAATAGAAGGAGATCTAGACCTCCCAACTGGAGACTCATGCCTGACACTGGGTGACCTGCTCCGAAGAGGTTCCAAAAGTAATGGAGCCGAGGTCGACTCCAGTACAATAGATACCCTCCTGCGGCCCCGAGGACAATGGAGCAGAGGAGGTAGTATCCATTTCAGAGTCCTTCTCCTTTGGCCCCGAGGACAGTGGAGCCGAGGAGGAAGTATCCAATTTACAAACCTTCTCCGATGGCTCTGAAGAAGCAGACAGAGCCGGAGATCTTTTCTTGGTCTTAGGAGGCTTAGACGTGGTACTAGCAGGCGGAGATGACTCCATAGCCTCCTCAAAGGAGGGCTTGATCAGACCCTTCAAAGTCAGTTTATTTTTACGTTCCTGCAGTACCCTAGGGCTAAAAACATGACAGAAACTGCAGGACTCTTGCAAGTGAATAGCACCAAGACAATAAACACAGATAGAGTGCCCATCTGTAATGGACATTTTATAGCCACATTTTGTACACTTCTTAAACCCAGAGGGTTTATGTTCCTTTAGTTCTTTAGACATGGCAAGCAACCGCGCCACACACAACCGACAGAGTCAACACAAAAGGAGGGCAGGAAGACCAACAAGCACTTAAAAGAGCAAGGAAACTAACGCCTCCTAAAAGGGAGTTAACCACTAACACAACAGCCTAACACAACAAAGGAACACACTGGAGAGGACTAGGTCCTCTAACTTAAACGGGCCTAGCCCGCAAAAACAGTAGGGATACCACAAAACACTAAACTCTCAAAAACCTCACGCAACTATACAGGTACAAAGTTAGCTATCAAAATAGCTTTTGTCAAAAGGAAGACTGCTAAAATACTAAAAGTATTTTAAAAAGGGTACTTAGCCACAGCCAAGCGAGACCACGTCCTAACTCTACGAGTGGCAAACGAGATCTGGGGCTAGGGCGAGGTGCATCCTGGGATACCGGGTTAGCCCAGCCAATTAGAGACTTCGTGCTAGAGAAATTTGTCCGAGTCAGAGCCGATTCTCGGCTCCGAACCCCGTGAGTAAGGAATGTAGGTATGATAGGACCACATAACATCTACTGTTATGGTATATTTATTTATACAACTGTACTATGCACCTCACACTGATCACTGCTGCAGTAGCCATACCTAAACTGGTAGACTACCCTAGCTTACATTCTGAAGTTGAAAGGGTACTGTCCAGCAGCCCCTGGAGAATGGTCCTAGCAAAGTCTGACCTAGAGAAGGAATCAAGCTTGTAGTGCTCTGCAGTAGTATGTTGAGGACCAAGTTGTTGCTTCTAGAACACTTGCAGAATCCAATCCTTTCCAAAATGCTATAAATGAGGCCAAGGCCCTGGTGGACTGGATCTTGACCCTACCTAGAACAGTTTTGTTATGGTGAGAAGAGCAAAAGATAATAGCCTGAGATAACCATTTTAAAATCTGTTTTAACACGGGTTATTCCTTCTTTTTATCCTCACAAGAAATGAGCAAGTGATCCGAAGACCTAAAAGATTTATTTCTGTCAAGATACTATGCGAGTTGTCTGCAGACACCCAAGGTCTTTCTCCCTCTTTTTTTGTTCAGGAAAGGAAACAGGGTGATGGATAATTTGTCTCAAAGGATTACCATTTTAGGAATAAGAGGAAGATTAGTTCTCAAAGAAACCCAGTCTCTGCGGAAAATGAGATAGGGTTGATTCACCATAAGAGCCTACAAATCAGAAACTCATCTTGCAGACGCCACAGCTATCAGTAAACCAGTTCTCCATGTTAGGAACCTCAAGTCAACCAGATTAACTTGATCAGCTGGTTTAATACCACTACCTGCTCGACAGAAAAAAAAAACACATGTATGCATCTTTTGTGATTATGACTTTCTGTTACTGGATGTAATCAACTGATGAGAAATGTGTTTTACCTGTAACTTCTATATATCTGCGTCTTTGGCTCATGTTGTGGCTAAAAAAAGGTTCTTTGATCAGCCCACCCACCTGGTTATCATATGTAAGCAAATGAATACACCACCTTTCACAATAATGTTTTCAATGATTCTGCACATGTAGTATCTACACAAATACAGCAGATACATTTTACAAAGCACAGTTGAAAAGATGGAGAGAAAAGGAAGCAAACTGTCTGGTAGACTGCACTGCTCACATCACTAGCTCCAGGAAGAAAAAGAGCTGCTCCCAAGAAATCCTAGTCTTTGCACTTAAAAGATGCAAATCAATGCTAAAGACAGGGTTCCTGGAAAAGTGTCAGGGTTATATGGTTAGTCACATTTGTGCTTCATATTCGGTACTAAAAATCTATACACACAAAAAACAGACCACCTATTATCATATACTACTTTTTAAAATTTAATTCCTGAGGATAACCTTTAACAGATGACAATAGGCCAAGTGTGGTATAGCTTGTTTATTTATGTTCACAAATATTTCCAAAAAAATACAAAATACCAAAATGGAGAAAACACAGGACCCACAATTCTTTGTATCTACTTTGTTTATACTGTGTAATCTCATGGTAAACTACTAATATGTACATAAGCTTCTATATATATATATATATATATATATATATATATATATATATACATACACGCACACACATACAGATATATGTGTGTGCTCATGCATGCATGTGTATACACGTATAAAAACATACATACACACACACACATGCACGTACGCATCGACTCAAGTTCATCAGTTAAAATGCACATTCTGCTATTGTCGCAGTGAAACAATTAGCTGGAACATGACAACATAGAACAAGTTACACTTAAAACACAAAACTAAAACAGAACATAACTTTGGGGTGCAATATCAGGGCATGAAACACCTTAATGGGCTTAAGGCCATTGCAAATACAATCTGAAGTTAATCATGAACACACTTAAAATGGCTTTGAAACCCACCCCTATAAATATTTTTAACAGATAATTACAATCTCCTTAATTCTATGTAACACTGACCTGAAACACACAGGTAAACATAACAGGATGAATGCTGCCCATTGGAAATGTATGGAACAGATCTTTTTATATTACATAAAGTTGATGTGAAACTGAAGAAATGTAATTATGGTTAACAACAGATTTACTATGCAAGGTTCAATACCATCTTTATGACACTGGCCATCACATGTAACAGTCTATAATGGCAGATATATAGCCCTTTAATAATGGAAGGAACAGAACAACTAAGCACCATAAAATAACTGGTCACCCAGTGCAAACGTCTCAAAGACCTACCATGTTCTCTCAGCAAGGACTTCTGCATGTTAACAATGTTATTTAATGTGCTGCAGCCCGTACTGCACAGTGAATCATTTAAATGCAATTCTCATTGTCCTAGAACAAAAGTGAAATATTTTTTTTTAAGGGATAGGGTAAAATAAAAACAGGCCCAAAATATTAAAATGATGTAGTGCAAATGGATTCAGTAGCACAGTGTAGGAGAGAAGAAAAAAAAAAAAAAAAAAGACACCTGAGAACAGCGAGTGGCTTCTGGTATAACCCAATTCCGGGGTTGCAAATCCTTGGGTATTATTACAATTTTGAAGCGCCTATTTGGTCTACTGACCTTGACCAAAAAGTTCCGCAGTATATGTCCACAACAGAAACAATAAATAGTTTACTCCTGGTAAACATGAAAACAACATGGACAGCCTAGGAAAGGAAAGAGCCTCTATACAGCATGTTATGGAGATGTCCTGAGTGCTACCCTGTGAGATTTATATATCCATGTTCTAATCATTATTTTTGTAAAATTTATTTATTTTTTACTTCACACTAAGTTCAGTGCTTTCTGTTCGCAATAATCATAAACCTTAATGTTTTCGGTATTGTTATTGAAGCATCTCAGCAAATCTACATCTAGATCCTGTTGCAGAAAGAAACAACATGGATCACTTTGGGTCCAATGAGATCATGTTATAACAACAGCAGAGTCGCATCCTCTTGTAAACAGACGTACTTGATAGTTTCATGCAAGGTTCAGTCACACTTCATTTTGAAATCATATGGGCCAACGGTATGTGAGCAAATAATGAACATGAACTGCCTGGGTATCAAATAATTAAAGACCAACACCATCTCTATCAAAAAGTACAGAAAGTAGACACTTAAACAAGGAACCAGCTGACTATCTCTGCTGCAAACCTGTTAAAACTACCTTTTTACCTTTTAGCAGCCATAGCAAGTACTGAGCTGTAGTGGTGCGATTTCAGAATGCCTTAGACTAAAACACTTTGGAATAACTGTGTGTGTTCCTGAAGCACCAGAAGACTGCTGCGGTGATGTAGAACTAATGCAGTGTGTAATACTGGCTTTACTTATGGTTCTACGTAAATACACACAAGTGTGCGAGTGCATGAGAATATATTATAGAGCAGGGGGTCTTAAAATAGCTTGTAAACTGGAAAATGATAAATCCACTGAGCTGAGGGCTGGACCAAAGTCAGAAAAAAACTGCAATCACATTATAATGCATGCACACACACAGTAGTCATATTCACATTCTCACACACCTTCACTAGTTGGACAAAAGTATGGCTGGAACCCTGACTTCATCCCTGGCAAAAGCGGGCTTGATTTGTGGCTATTGTAGCATTCACTCTGGGGCACATTGGATGGTATAACTTCCCTAGTGAACCCCAGCACAACCAGTGTTCAAGTTGCATGGGGAATGGCAGGGCTGCCTGGAAGGGGAAGCCCTTTGGAAAAGTGAGGGGATGTCTTAGCAGGACAGCCCAGTGCAGGCTTATCTGCAGCACCTTGCTGATATGCTAAGACAGGTCTGAGGAAAAAAGTCAAAAAAATAAATAAATAAATCAAACCACCATTGATGGGTCTCTAAGTAATGTCCCCTCATGACTGACCCTTGCCCTGGTGATGGGTTCTGAATACGAAAATTATCTGGGAAGAGACTGATGACTGACAGACAGTGAAAGCAAAAATGCAGAAAAACACCTGTACTTTCCTCCTTGTGAAGTAAATGTGGGGTTTTATTTAAACAATTCTGACTGTGCAGCATTTCACTAAGAACCATGAGTGCTATGCATAGATGTACATATGTAAACAGTGGTGAAACTGAAAAAAAACATGTAATGTAGTTATGTTTTGTTTTTTCACTTCCAATCCCATTTCCTTTCCTATGAAGACTAGTCTGACATTTGTTTTCCATTAATTTTCCTTACATCTTGACTAGCAACTCAGATGCCTACTGACAGCTCACCTCTGATGGGAAGCTTCTCATGCAGCTACTTCCTGCAGGGTCAGATCTAAGAGACTGGTACTGGTCTGTTTTGAGCAAAAGGAGGTCTCTCTCTGTCTCTTACTGGTTCCCCATCAAGCCAATGAACAGAAGGTGCTACAGGCAATCTGAGGCATAAACACAAGTATTTCTCAAAGCGGCTTAAATCATAAACTGGACTTCGTTAACAGAAGCAGGATGGACTTGGACAAGGCTTCACATAACTTGAGATAAAAGTGTTAATGGGCTGCATCTAGTCTACACGTCAGGAATTTGAAACTCCTGGTATAGACAGAGAAAAACTACTATATTCGCACTGCACTGAGATTCACTTTTTTGAGTAGAAATAAGCATAACATGATTAAAGCCAGCTTATGCTGTGTTAAAAATTTCCTGTACTATGTTGCACTTCATATACATATCAGAAATGAACACTGTTTATTACGTTGCTACAGCTGTCAGCTCATCTGCTGCAGCGAGAATCCAGACAGGTGCAGATACCCTTATCAAATGCAGCTTACCTCTAATTACTCCAAAACTTGGAGTAACAGAGAATATGACTTCTTGAAATCCCACCCTAGGCATGAGTCTGGGTAGAGAGGAAGGATGGACTCCCACAAGTTATCCACAACTTCTGCAATGGACTGAGAAGATGATGTCACAGTGTACGAAATCAGAGGACACTTCAAAAGAGCTAGTAGAAAAGTCATTTCACTACAGGAAAAAAGGAAACTGGAATATATTGTGAAGTTGAGGTTGCATGGAACAAGACGCCAAGTTGGCATACATAGGTTCATAGATAGGTTCATAGATTAGTACTAAGCTAACTGCCCTTGCGAGCCATTTTAAGCCTAGCCAGTTATCCCTTGTGAGATTCAAACCCTGCACCTTGTGTTTGTAAGGCAAACACCTTAACCATTAGGCCACCCTCCCAACCCTACAGCTAGTTATACTTCAGTGACAAAGTCGTACATTGCCAGAACCCCTGAAAACCATGTTTAGCAAGTCTCCCAATTAATGGGTGCTTACAGAAGAACTTAAGGAAGGCACTGGTGTCACCACTACACACAAAAGGAGGAGACAATGAATCAAAAGGTCTGCTAACTACAACAAACAGTGTGTAAGAGTTTGAGAAATCATGAATTTACTCATTTAAGGCACGACTACAAGCCACTTAAGTAATCAAAGTGACACTTTGGTGCACATTAACAGTGGAAAAAAACTTGTCTAAATGATGGTCTCCAACCAGTGAAACAATGTAGTAAACTTCAGGCATGTAGTGGATACAATTTACCTTCACAGTATTCCTCAATAACATTCCATGTTACAAGCATGTAAACACACTAACGCACCAGACATGAACACAAGATTACAAATGGGCTGCCATAATCATCACATTAAACCACAATATGACAGTCGATTACAGCCCTGCTAAAAGAAAACTGGTGACTAATGGACTACTTCATTAAGTCCACACTTAAAAGTTTTTGTTTTTTTTTGTATACGAGCAACACTTTAAAAATGCTAGTAAAAATGTCGCTTTCATAAATTACATTGAGGTGGAACAGACTGCACACCTGGAACAGATGTGGACATAAGAGACCAGGGATACAGACAATGGTGCTTTGTGAGGCAATTTAAAACAAAAGAACAGCAGTGCACATGAGAAGGAGAAACAAAGGAATATCTTGACTTTTTTGTGGGACTGGGAAGGAAAAAATACCAACTGCCATTATCTCATTTGACCTGAAAGTGACTAAGCAGTTTGAAAAAGCACTGGAATTATTTCTATGAAACTGCATGGAACAGTTACTGCAAGAATTACACTGGTGTACAAAATAGATGGTCATGGAACTACACTATATGCTCTACAGCATGAAAAACAAACACCAGCTGGCATACTTTAAGGAAAGAGAAGATAAACCAAATCAAGTGCAGCAGGAAGGGAACACAATGTCTTACAGCTACACATTAACAGTACAAAGCCGGGATGTATTCAGTCAGGCGTGATTAAGTGCAAAATGGCATGAAAATTGCTGAGAAAATGGACATTACATTAGAAAGTCACACCTTTCAATGAGCTATGTAACTAGGTTGTTGCTGAAAAAGGCTCCAGTGGCAGTGGTCCAGACTGCTAACATTACTCATCACACTCATAATGCAATGGAAAGAAATGAAAGACATTAACAACACACCTGTCTACAACTCTGTGGCCTTTCGTGTCAAGCCTTTTTTGTAAATACTCTGGTTCAGCAAGCCTACACTGCTGTATCATTTTTCTTACACTTCACTTACCAATCTCTCCAAAATGACTAGCAGTAACCATCAACACCAGCTAAATTCATGGTAAGGATTAATCAAGCAAATTCAATTACTTTCGAGAGGTCCATACAGATGTAAAGGCTAACATGCAAAAATGTTAACAGGCTAAAACTGATACATTTACTGATAATTACCTCAAAATGGGTAACTAGTCACCTTAAAAATATGCACAAGTATTTTGTCTAAAGTTCTACAGCTAAAAGAAGAGCGACAGTACAATGCACCTTTACCAGACGCAACAAAGTTCCATTCAGTCCCTTGCTGCTATAAAACCATGCATATCAGCAGGGATAACTCTGAGATGAGGTAAGATGCAAAGGAAAAACATTTTTTTATGCAAAACTTTCATTAGAAGCAATATTTAAAGGGAGTGACAAAAAAGAAACCTTAACTGCAGTCTGCATACTATGTCTTATGTGGATAATGAGCATTGCCAAATTGACTTCCACTGAAATACAAAACAGAACTGATGCACAAAGTACACTATATGAGGTCATGGGTTAACAGTATGCGAGTAACAGGAGACTGACTACCTACAGTACCCACATCCATCACCAAGTTCTACCATGAAGGTGTAAATCTTCACTGCTTGATTTCGCTAGTTTTCAGAAATTGAGAGATGCCTGCCTGAATTACATTACACAGTTATAAAATTAATTACTTGTACAAGTACAGGCAAATCTTAAACACAAAGGACCTAAAATTAAAATCAAATTAGGTTTACCTTATACCTTGTACAGTATTTCAAGTTACATTGCTGTACACTTTTAAATCTGAATGACAAAAGCACCGGTCTTGCTTACAGCAGTTTACATCTTCTGTTGTTTCCAAGCCCCACATTTCATTTACTTCAGAAATTAAACAAACCATATTACTTAACTTTACATCATGGCACTTAAACATTGTATGAGATAATCGGACAGACAACTGAGAATACTATCAGAAGACATAAATGGGACATAGAAAAGGTTTTCCACTTCAACTCAAACAAAAAGTAGAGAAAGAATGTTGAAAATCTACTGCAATACAACTAACAAGTACCAAACTAAAATCTGAAAATGCAACAGGGGTCAGACATGGTCTATATCTAAAATAACTAACCTTAATGCTACCTTATTGTTTGAAGGTTTCTTAATCACTACACCTATACTACAGGCACACATATAACATATAAACAAGACAATTTAAATGCTTAACTTTCCTCAAAAGGAAATTTTACTCATACTTGTAAAAGTGTATTTTTAAACTGTTTTAATATGCTACAACAATAAAAAATGACATTACTTTAAAAAAGGGAATTATTAAAGAAAGGCTACAAGGATGTAAATTACCAAAAGAAAATACAAAAATGGATGTTTTTCTCTTTTCAATTCAGTGCTTTATGTTTGGAAATTCTTGCAGAAACTCAAAAGCCTGGCACCTCACTTTACCATCACCAAATTTTGTTGTCTTTCGGCTTTTCCCGGTTAGTGGTCGCCACAGCGGAACTCCAGTCCACTAATGATTTGGCAGTAGATCTTTACGTGCCGAGTTGCCAGCCCTGACGCACAACCTTCAACAAAGGTGCGCCCATTCACGCATGTCTCCACGCAGAAGACGCTCTGAGAATCGAACCGGACAGCGTCTTACTGTGAGGCGACAACGCTACTGCAGCACCACCACCGCGGATCACCAAATAATGTCCTATTTTAAAATAAAAATGTAATGCTATAGGGGGATTAGGGGATGCAGTCAAGTTCAGGTACCCCTACATTAACAGAAGGGCACCAGGAACAGCTACATGGTGAGAACTCGTCTGACAATTCTTCCCCAGATCAGTTGTTTCAAACAATATAATGTCCTTTTGCCCTCCTTTTTTTCTTAAGGATACTAACTCAGATTTAGAACTGTAACGTGGTGAATATGAACTTTCCCAAAGTAACTCCTGAGACAGTTATAAGCGTATTTTATAAAGAACACCAATTTACCAGTGTTGGCTGCATGCTCCAAGACACCTGTATGACCTTTTTAAGGGAAACTCAAACCTTAAATAGCCACTAGTACCTGCTAAAATGATGGAAGAGCCAAAACACTCTAGGAAAATGCAAGTAACAAAAACCAAAAGGTGTCACTTATAAATTTATGACAGATACTTCCATAAGACTCTCAAAGGAAACCTGGACTCATGTAACTGAAGCCCAAAAAGTGTTAACAGCAATCACAAATATTGCATTGCGTGCTTCAGTGCAGAAAATCAATGAACTCTCCCCCCATGTCTTGCGCAACATATCAAGACAAGTGTTGCATATTGCATGTACAAAATATGTAGCCTACACATCCATTTATGACATTTTCCATATATTATGATCTTCAGTCAACTACAGCAATAATATATAGGTTTTACTTACTGCATACATGGCTGTTGCCAATTCACACGTTTTTGTTACCAAAGCAATTCCACACCTCCTTCCCAGTGACTAACCCTTTACTCCCAAGTTTGAAGACGTAGGGCAGGAAAACTGACCAAATTTCTCAAGAAGACCATGACACCATTTTTCTGCCAATACTGCTACTGTCTTTTTCTGGAGTAAAACATTAAGAGATTGAATTTCTGCTAGACTCACTCTGCTTTCATTACACCTGTTCCACAGATCATCACTGTTGTCTTCGAAAAGCAATGACATGGGCAAAGAAAAACAAACTCTGCCACTGTATACATACACACACACACACACACACACACACACACACATATATATATATATATATATATATATATATGTGTGTGTGTATCTCTCTCTCTCTCTCTCTATATATATATATATATATATATATATATATATATATATATATATGTGTATATATACATACACACAAATACATACGTAACACACAGACACACATACATGGCTAGAGGCTTGTAAGGGCACTAGTGGCCATTAGCGTAGTAACGACCTATGATCCTACACACACACGTGTGCGTTATGTGAAAAGGCAATGAACAGTGAAAATTACAGAACTTTAATTCACAATAAATATCCAAACACCCAGAAAACCTATGGCACAGCAAACACAGTGCTAACTACATAAGCTATAATGCCATAAAGCTCACAACATAAACTAACATCTTATTCAGTTTGTTACGATGCTGGCCTTAATGCCCACCTACTTTAATAAGTAACTTTAAAAAATGATCCTCACTAGCTCATATGTGACTGGTTTCAAGAAAGGATGCACAGTACACCCCAACAACCACTGAAGATGCACATCACAGTACATTTACTCTCAGAAATGTGACAATTCCAACTTCAAGCTTGTTATAACTTACTCCAGTGGCTAACACATTAGAAAAGACATGACAAAGTCACAGCAATGTCGACTGCTGAAAAAGGAAACCATGTGGGCTAAACATCCACTATAAAATGGCAGAAAGATAAGGATAAGTGCAATAGAATTACAAAACTTTAACATTTTCTTTAAGGTCCTTACTATTAGTTTCCTTTATTAAAGACCAATGTTTTATATAACATACCTTGTTTCCACCTCCCAGCTTCACACATCAAATCATCAAAATGCAATCCCTAACACTTCCCTGTCTGAAAGAATGCCTTAGGTTTCACAGCACATTTTACTGCCCTACCAAAGGTGAATTACTTAGCAGCATGCTTATACTATGTGTGTGTGTTTTATTTTTTTTGGTGTGAAAGTTCTTAAGCATGAGTGATGTATTTGTTATTCATCTTGTGGGGTCTGTTTACAATACACACCTTAATCAACACAAGTTCACCTAATGCCAAGCAAACCAACCTGTATTCTCACATCTGCCCAGTTTTGTTTGTGAGTGGCAATATTACATCCGCCACAGAAATACACACCAACATACAGTATACTTGTGTGCAAAAATGTGTGCCAGTATATACCTGACTTTCCAAACATTAGCCGCATGCTAAGCATATACCAAATCTACAGGACCCTTCTTAAGATACCTGGCAAAGAATATACAACCAAAATCTGCCACCCATTTTGTACCTGTTACAAGCACATCTACCCCATAGACAAACTAAATAAATAAAACATCAACTTGCTATTTTTTCACTACTGAATCAGAGGCACACAGTTTTCCTCATAAAAGTTTGGGAAACTAACCTGACAACATCCTTAACTGGCAAATGAAATAAAAGGTCAATGAGCAGAACACATGGCCCAACTCATGCCTTAACATGGTTCTGCCAGTCTTGAGACTTACCTGCATCTCTTCCATGTCCCATTCTTTCAAAAGCTGAAAAACTGTTTTCAATCCCAGGTCATTAACAAAATCCCAACCCTGGGCTGAACAAGTCCCCTGCCACTGAAGAACACACAAATAGTCTGCAAAGATTACTGCCCTAATCACACGCTATCCTCATTGAACACAAATTTGCCCACAGAGTTTGGGTTTGTTTGACCTGAAAGCTCTGTTTTATTAATCACTTGTTCAGTATCAGCATTGCTTGGTTTGTTTCATACTTTTCCCTAAATTTTACAGCTGTCCAAAATTACTGCCACTTTTCTCACATTCAAGCTGCAGAGCATCTGAGTCTGACTCTTACAATCCCTTCTCTTCTCCTCCTGTTATTTTTACTTTACTTGGTAGCAGTCTTGCCCAATGTGTTAAAATGACGAGGAGGAACCTACTGCTAGTAAGAAAACTAATTGTAGGGACTCAAAGTTACTGCAAACCGTTGAATCATTTGTTCTGTCAAAATAAACAAATTGGAGGTGGCCTAGTGCACAAGCCTCCTTAGTTTCAGGACCTCAGTTTAGTTACACCACCTGTACATCTTGGTTTATAGCCGTACCTATGCAGGACAGGCCACACAAGGAAAAGAAAATGCCAAATAAATTACTTCAGGGCACTGAGAGAAATATCAGTCTTGGCTGCAAAACAAGGTCTGGCTCTACAGGGAACAAAAACTAGTATATTTTTTAGAGGGACACAGGGACATATGTACTGCAGTAACAGATCCAAGATGTAATTAATGTCTTCCTGGTTTTGGCTGACAGCTACACTTTGAGACACTCACTCACTACTATTTAACCTGTTTAACACAGCCTGTACAGGCAGTAGTTTACATATAAAAAAGAGAATGACAGTTATTAGTAACAACTAGAAGAGCAGAATTTGGAGAAGCCAGGACCATGTGCTAAGCAGTACATGATCACTTAATGGAAACTTCACTAATGGGTGCCACATTACTTCATGGCACCTCAAGATTCAAACAAATACTAACAGTTTAGAGATAAAACAGGAACTAAGGAAATGCCACAGACTGTGCACAATGCAGGGAAGCAGACCCGCTCATGTGTCTAATTGTGTTAATTTACTTATGTAGGCTTAAGAGATAACTTAAAACTTTGTAGACGTCTGCACTGCTGACAAATTAAGGTGCAATCTGCCCCACTGTGAGATGGAAAAAATATCTGCAATAATATTAATACCATCAATTTGTCTATCTACCATTATACTTCCATATGTAAATGCACAATGTGCTGAAACACCACAGGGTATTTCAAGTTATCCCTGTTAAGTAGCACTACCCAATTTTCCCTTTAATTAAAGGGATAATGCTTTAAAACATTCTTACAAGCTAACATAACAGACAAAGGTTCACACTTAGTGACACCATTGATAAAGATCATTTTTGTATTTACAGAATTAAAAAGCCATGCTGTAGAGTTGAGCTTTTTTTAAAATTATGAATACTTCCTAGAACATATTAAAATAAAATTTTTTCATAGCACTTAGATTTGGAACCTGTACAACAACTATTTGCTTCCTCACCTTTAGAGTCTCTTATGCACAGTGATGATGGAAACTGGTTTCAAGCACCTACAAAACAACAGCAGCAAAATTGTCTGAATGTATCACTCTGTCCTTTATTCAGTACGCATGGGAAAATTACGTCATGCAGGGAGCCAGAATCAGTCTTAAATGTCCTCTACAAAATAAAAACTATTAACAGAATGAGTGCTGTTATATTAATCTTCTTTTACAGACAGTATTCACTTCTGTAGCATGTTGAATGTTTCTTAGGATAGTTTTTGTAGTTAGCTCTTCATATAAATAACTTTTTACAATTGCTTGTCACTTTCTTTCTTCAGTCGACTAAAAAAAAAAGATAAAAGAAACAAGTTACATTTCTTCAACAGGGCTTACTTCTAACAACCCACAAAAGCAACATCTTAAATTACTTGCAGATGACACATTCATTGCATAATTATACTAAAAATCAAGGCACACACTTTTGTCACCAAAAATTAAACAGTAGCAACATAAAACACAACATTATAAAACTGTTCTTTACTACTGATTATGTGACACTAGCAGATAGGAAAGCTACTGAACACTAATAGACTGAAATTACCAACATGAACTCTCATCCTTAAAGCTTAAAAATAAAATGTTATGTACTTACCATATTGTTCCATCTGTGTTGTCCATTTCCATTCATCCTCAACTGATGGGTCTTGGATTTGACTCGGCCACTTCTACTATATCTTCAGCTCCAAAAACTCTCATGTTCCTTCCTTTACCCATAAAGGCCCCTCCAACCTAACATACTTCAGATCGAGTTTGCTGCCTTTAGAAATAAAGATCCCCCACCATACCCCAAGATTCTCACTAAACCTTTCTAAACATACTGGAAAATATTAAGATAGAACCAAACACCCTAATACTGGGTGATTTTAACTACCCTGCCATTAACTAGGAACACTACTCACGTACCAACACCTTTGCCCAACCTTTCTTGGAATTCATAAATTCCAACGCCCTGGATCAACTAATCCATAGTCCCACCAGGGGCTCCAATATCCTAGACCTGGTCATTACCAACATGGGAAATCGATGCTCCACACCTATGGTCAACCCCCTCGTTAGTCAGGTCTGACCATAAACTAATCACCCTTAACATCCACATCCCACCCCCACCCCCCAGTAAGGAAACCTCCATAAAAAACTTCTCCAAAGCCAACTTCATGCTACTCAAGTCAGAAGTGACAAACTCCATGACACCCATGCAGACGGGAACTGAAAGTTCAACTGCTGAATCCTACACTAAGGCACTGTACGAGCACATCCACTCATGCATGAATCGTGCCGTCCCAAACAGAACCAAGATGCTCTCATCCAAAAAAAGGAAGCCAATCTGGTGGTCCTCTGACATAAACAAACTTTACAAGAAAAGGAAGAAACTGTTGCAGAAAAGAGGAAAATCCCAGGATGCAAAAAACTCCCTTACCAGCCTCAGTAAGAAACTGAGATTGCTCATAAAATCCTCCAAAGCTAGTTACGAAAATAAAATTGCCAAAGATTCCAAAGACAACCACAAGGCATTCTATAACTATGTCAAGAATCTAAATGGAAATGCTCAGATCTGCTCTGAGCTAAAACAGAATGGCATTAAATATACTGATCCCAAGGATTTTGCCAATATCCTGGCAGATCGATTAGTGCCAACTTCACCCCCCTCTCACCCCCTAAATGGCCCATCCCAATACCGGAAGATTGCCAAATGCCGGTAATAACGGCCACACAGGTAAAAAACGCACTCTCCAAAGCTAAGAAAACAGCATCCATGGGACCAGATGACATCCCGGGCTGTGTACTACATGAACTACAACATGAACTGGCACCTCACCTAAGTGTCATGTTTAATCATAGCCTCACCTCAGGTTTCATGCCCACTGAGTGGCGCAGAGCTACAGTTATCCCACTCCACAAGGGGGATCCATCCTGGATCCCGGAAACTACCGTCCCATCAGTCTGACAAGCCTGATCTGCAAGGCCATGGAGCGTATTATCATGGAACTTATAAACAAAGAAATTGGCAACCTTCAAACACTGGACCCCACCCAGTTTGGGTTCGTGAAGGGCCGATCTTGTCTCCTGAACCTGATTGACTTCTTCGAATCAGTTTGAAGAGCCATGGACAAGGGTAAGGTGGTCCACACAACCTATCTAGACCTTGCCAAGGCCTTTGACACCATCCCCCACTTTGGAATCATAGATAAACTTACTAAGCTGGGCATTAATCCCTATGTCACCCAATGGGTTACTAAATGGCTTACTGATAGAACCCAGACTGTAAAAGTAGACGACTCCAAATCCAGCTCCAGATAAGTGACAAGTGGAGTACCTCAGGGTTCAGTCCTGGGACCGCTCTTGTTTGGCATCTACTTCTCAGAAGTACAGGCCAACACTAAGGGACTCTGGCTAACAAAGTTCACAGATGACTGCAAACTGAGAGCCATTACTGAATCCCCAAATGATGTGGATACTCTACAAAAGGGCCTTACAGAAACAATGCTTGGTGCCAGAGCCATGGGCTCAAGCTCATTGCCAAGAAATGTATAGTTATCCCCTTTGGGAAAAAACATGTACCTGTGAATTACCATATAGGTGGCAGTACACTAAACACCGAAAGTGTGATAAGAGACTTAGGGACAGGTGGACAGTGGTCTCACCTTTGATAACCACATCACCACAACAGTCAGGAAATCCTTCTATGTGGCACACCTCATCACTAAGGGCTTTTCATCCAGAAAAAAGGAGGTCATTGTCCCACTGTACTCATCCCTCATTACACCCATTATAGAATACAACGCCCCATTTGGCATGTACCTCTCAAGACATCTGCAACTGGAAAGGCTGCAGAAATACCTCACTAAAAGAATCACAGGCCTAAAGCAGATGCCCTACGCTGACCGCCTTAAAAAAACTCCAGCTATACTCTGTCGCATATAGTCTACTCAGAGGCGATTTCTGCTTAACATACAAGGCCATGTCAAACCCAGTGCTGTTGGACATGCTACACTAAAAGAAATCCCAATCTCTCAGAGCCACACACTCTAGGGATCTAAACCTTGTCATCACAATAAACAGAACATGCTGGAGGGATAGGTTCCTGACCCAGAGACTCCCCAGACTCTGGAACAGATTGCCCATACATGTCAAGCAGAGTGCCTCTTTGGCCCTCTTCAAAAGGAACCTTGACGTTTGGATGGGAGAAAGGAAATTCACCCCGGGGATCACGTCAGTCGCCCTGCTAGACAGGGGTCCCAGGAAGTAAACAGTGTGGGAAGAAATAGCCAGGGAATTGTTATAGCTAGGCTTGTATAGGCCCTAGGGCTGATAGCCTAGTACCAACCTATAAAAAGACAATACCTTAAAGGAAAGGACAGAATAAGAAAAAGAGCTGGAGTTCAAACAAGGAACAGCAGTTCTCACATAACTTCTTAATCTGATGTTGCCACTTTCATTCATTCCTCAACTGATGGGGCACAGTCCCCAGCTAGTTGAGCCTAGGGTGGCCCTCATGGAAGGATATTCCAGAGCACTGCAGAGCCAAAGGCAGCTTTGTTCCTGGAAACCAAATCTGTAATGAGCAATAAATGTATGAGAATTAAACCAAGTGGCAGCTGCACAAACATAGTCTATGGAAGCTCTTGACCAAAAAGCTGAGGAGACCGCCATAGACCTTGTAGAATGAGCTATAGGAGGCTTAGGCAATGATAATCCTCTTTTAGTACAGACAAAGGAGATATCGTCAGTTAACCATTTGACCAGGTTAACTTTGGAAATTGGCTTACCCAATCTGTAAGGAGAGAAAGAAACAAACTAGCCCTTTTTCCTGAAATCCTTGGTTCTATGAATATAAAAGTAAAATTGTCAATGCACATCCAAAAGATGGATTATGTCCTCTCCTTTACTTGAAAAGTTTGGAAAGAAAACTGGAAGGTTAATGACCTGGCTGATATTAGATTCAGAAGCTACCTTAGTCAAAAAAGAGAGGCTGATCTGGAAGGAAACCTTGTCTTTGTGGAAAACCAGGTAAGGGGGGGTTGGAATATAGAGCTTGGAATTCAGACAATCTAGTGACTAGAAAAATGGTTTTCCAAGACAAAAAAAATATGGGTCAGGGCCACAAGCACAACAGTTGAATCACAAGGAGGAGTAGGATTCATTATCACAGATCTGAGTAAAATGATCTCTTAGTTTCATAGTATAGTACTAGGCTATCTGCCCTGGGGCATTTGTAAGCCTAGCCATAGTGATGTGGCTTTAGCCACCCCCTGAAATGGCACAAAAATGTACAAAATAAATCTAGAATACTGTGCCTCTGTCTAGTAGTGACACAATGAAGGTCCCCTTATATAATATAATTAGTTTACTGTGCCCCTGTCTAGCAGTAACCCAGATGTGACCCCTGGGGTAAATTTTCGATCTCCCATCCACTCATCAAGATTTCTCTTGAAGAGAGTCAGTAAGGGGCTCTGCCTAATACGAACTGGGATCCTGTTCCAAAGCATGGGAAGCCTTTGGGTTATGAATCTATCCCTCCAGCATGTCCTATTCATACTTGTGCCGAGGTTTAAGTCTTTAGCTCTTGTGGTCCTGATGGATTTGGATTTTTTGAGGTGGAGCATGTCCATCAAATCCTGATTGGACATGGCCTTGTACGTCAGGCAGAGATCACCCCTGAGCAGGCGGTATGTCACTGAATAGAGCTGAAGTTTCTTTAGTCTGGCGGAATAAAACATATGTTGGAGACCCTTGATCCTTTTGGTAAGGTACTTCTGTGGTCTCTCCAGCTGTTGCAAGTGCCGGGTGAGGTACATACCAAATGGGGCATTGTACTCAATCATGGGTCTGATGAGGGAGGAATACAGGGGTACAATGACATCCTTGGATCTGGATGTAAATCCCTTCATGATGAGGTGTGCAAGGTAGAATGTTTTTCTAACCACTTTGGCAACGTGGGTGTCAAATGAGAGGTCGCTGTCTACTTGGGTCCCTAGGTCTCTGATTACTTTTTCCATACTCAGTGGGTTGCTGTCTATGTGATAATTTGTGGGTACTTTGTTTTTTCCAAAAGGGATGACTATACATTTTTTGGCATTTAGTTTAAGGCCGTGACTACGGCACCAGTTGTCCGTTTTAGTGAGGCCTTTTTGTAGGATGTGTGTGTCAGCTGGTGTATCGACTATGGCGCCTAGTTTGCAGTCATCTGCGAACTTTGTCAGCCACAGCCCTCCCATGTTTGCTTTAACATCTGAGAAATAAATGCCGAACAAGAGGGGTCCCAGGACAGATCCCTGTGGGACACCACTTGTGACTGGCTTTGAGTCTGACATTGCTCCAGCGATTTTAACTTTATGGGTTCTGTCCTTTAGCCAGTTTGCAACCCATCTAGTGACATAGGGTTTACTTTTAAGCTGTTTAGCTTATCTATGATGCCTGAGTGGGGTATTGTGTCGAAGGCCTTAGCCAAGTCCAGGTATGCTGTATGGACTGCTTTGCCCTCATCAATGGCTCTAGTGACTGTTTTGAAAAAGTCAACCAGGTTTAAAAGGCAGGATCTGCCCTTTACAAAGCCGAACTGGGTGGGGTCAAGTGTCTGTAGGTCCCCTATGTCTCTGTTTATGAGTTCCATAATGATTCTTTCCATAGCTTTGCAGACCAGGCTAGTTAAGCTTATGGGGCGGTAGTTTCCAGGGTCTGTAGATGCACGCCCCTTGTGTAGTGGGACCACTGTTGCTGTGCGCCAGTGTACAGGTACATAACCCGAAGTAAGGCTAAGGTTAAATAGCATTTTTATGTGTGGGTTTAGCTCCTCATGGAGTTCACGTAACACGCACCCCGGGATACCGTCAGGTCCCATTGATGCTGTGTTTTTTGCTTTGTTTAGGGCGGTTCTCACTTGGACATCTGAGATGACAGGGAGATTACATTCAGCTGAGATAAGTATTTCTTCTTTTGGGGGTGAAGGAGGCGAGAAGTTTGCACTGAACCTGTCAGCCAGAATGTTAGCAATATCTGTGGGTTCAGTGTATTTTTTGTTGTTGTGAACCAACTCTGAGCATATCTGAGGGTTTCCGCCCAGGTTTCTAACATAGCTAAAGAAGGCTTCATGGTTATCTTTAGTGTCCTTAGCGATTTTTCTCTCAAAGTTTGCCTTGGATGTTTTTATGAGAGAACGTAGTTTTCTGCTAATGTTGATCAGAGACGTCTTCCCTTCATGGGATTTCGCTCTGACGTGCAGTAGCTTCCTTCTTTTGTTATACAATTTGTTTATGGCTGAGGTCCACCAGACAGGACGCTTACATTTGGTGGAGGGAGACTTGGATTTGTTTGGGATTGCATGATCCATGCATTCTTGGATATGTCCATAGAAAGCATTTGTGAAGGATTCGGCATTGCGAGATGTGGTATCCACTGGCAGAGTGGGCTTAAAGGATACCATCTCCTTCTTAAGAAGAGTGAAGTCTGCTTTTGAGAAGTTTTTCACTGTGGTCTTTTGTGCTGGGGGTGGAGGTGGGATATGTATATCCAGGGTGATTAGTTTGTGGTCAGATCTCACTAGTGAGGGGTACACTTCCGGTGTGGAGCATTTTGTCCCCATGTTTGTGATGATCAGGTCTAGTATATCATCTCTCCTAGTGGGAGAGGTGACTAGTTGTTCCAGTGCATTTGAATTCATGAATTCCAGGAACCTTTGGGCTAGGGTATTAGGGCTAGAATAATGTACCCAATCTATGTTTGGGTAGTTGAAGTCTCCCAGTATGATGGTATTTTGTGATACATTCATATCCTCCAATGTCTTCAGGAAGGCTGAGTGGGGTTCTTGAGATTGGGAGGGTGGTCTGTAACATGCTACCAGTTGTATAGCAGTTTTGCCTATGGTTAGTTGCACCTGTATGGTCTCTGTTGCTTCATGTGTTGCTACTAACCTGGAGGTGTGGGTGTCCTTTATGAATATGGACACTCCCCCTCCCTTTGTGGTTCGGCCCGGGTTTTGGGGCCGAAAAGCATGATACGAGGTATAGCCTGGTAGCGTTGGGGTGCTCTCAGGAGCCTTGAACCAGGTTTCAGTTACTGCACAGACGTCAATGTTCTCCATGCTGAGGAGCGCATCAAGTGCCTGCATCTTGAGATTTAGACTTCTGGCATTGAGCAGCATTACCCTTAGTTTTTTTCCATTTTTGTTTTCTAAGGAGGTGGGTTTGTCTTTTGAGCCTTGCCTAAAAAAGGCATTATGGGGGTGGCAAGAGCCTTAGCCAATATCCGGAAGCCCAGTGGTCACAGGTGTAAGCCATCCCTTGCGAAGCAGCGTGGCTTGTCCAACATATCATCCCAGGCAGACAGATATTGGATCCCCTTAGAATGACACCAGTACTCGAGCCAATTGTTAAAGCTGATCATCTTGTCTTTGTATTGTGGTATCATTCTTGGTGAGGGTAAGATGCTGCTCAGGGTCAGGGTCATACCAGCCTGGGCTACATAATCGGAGAGCTCTTCTATGTCTCTTTTCATGTAGTCCAGGGAGGTACGTCTCAGGTCATTCACACCAGCATGGACAATGACGGAGTCATATTTGTACTTGCTTTGGAGTGACCTGAGTGCGTGTGTTATGTGGCGGATCCTAGCCCCCGATAGACAGCTCACAGTCACCTTCTCCTTGTTCAGCCTGGTCAGTGGGACATCAGTGTGTCTGACTATGGAGTCACCTATTACTAGTGTATCAGGCAAGGTGTTTGGCCTTAAGGGCTGCGATTGGTTGACACACTGATTTATTGAAGTATGTGTTGCATGTGTTTTGTTTTGAGGTGGTGGATTTTTGGATGTCTGCTTTGGGAGCCTCTGTTGTTTTGGTAAGTTTTTTATTAGAGCCTCCGAGTATGTCTTTGTGTTTTTATGTGTTTGGTTTGCAGTTGTGGTAGGTCTATGTGGGACTGGGATTGTTGTGTGTGTGATTGCCATCTCCTCCTGTCTGGTCATGCCAGCCCTGAGTTGAGAGAGTTCAGCCTCCAGTTTGGCTATATAGTTGCATCTCTCACATGTAATTGTGTTTGTTGGGAGGAGGAGAGGGTTGTCTGTGTACATGAGACAATTGTAGCATTGTCTCAAGATGCCCAGATTGACCAGCTGAACTGGAGACGACGCCAGTAATCTACCACTCGACATGCTAGAACAGTATAAGGGAGTGGTATACCTTTAAGGGAAGTGGGTATTCAGGGGTGGTAAGTAGATGTAGTGCTTTACTTAGTACGAGAGTGCTTACTTAGTAGAGAAGTATTGAGAACAAGTGCTAGGCTTATAATACAGTGAGTATTCTGGTTATACTAAGAGTAGAGCTTCCTTAAGGGAAAATTTGAAGAGCAGACTTGGCGGAGCCAGAAAAAGTTTAACCGCTATGCGCACGACCGCTCAAAACCGTGCAAACACAGATTTTAAACAGTGAACTACAAAAGAGCTAGGAATGGTCCCAAACAACCAATTACTACAGCTTCTTGTGCTGAGGTCACTTCCCCCAAGGACAGGTAGGCTGCTCAAGGCTCCCCACTCCCACTGGTGAGCAAAGAAACTTCCTTCTATCCAAGTAAGGTAATGGACAACACAGGAACTACACCACAGCTCAGAATACAGCAATGCCTGTAAACTGGTCTAAACTAGTCGAGGAAGGTGGGAAAACAAGGATTTTTTTTTGTTTTTTTGGTAGAAACACACAGAAAATGCAGAGACAGTGATAAATTAGTTACACAGGCTAGCACACTTTAGTGGGCAGCCTCCACAGTTAAATTAAACAAACAAACAAGCACACTTTCAATCAAATTTGGCTAAATGTAACTTTAAGTGCAGATTTTAAAATAAATGCAGCAATCAGTTAAAAAACAGTTCAGGCTAGTTCAAAGTATGCTACAGAAGCTATTTCCAGTGAAAAAAAGCAAAGATACTTAAATCCAGAAGGTAGTCGCTTTTTTGAGTTCCTTGCTGCTAGGACCACTCTGTAAACCCACGTGGAGCTTGTCTGAGCAGTATAGCCAGAAAAAAACGCCCAGAGGCGGATTTTAAACAGTGAACTACAAAAGAGCTAGGAATGGTCCCAAACAACCAATTACTACAGCTTCTTGTGCTGAGGTCACTTCCCCCAAGGACAGGTAGGCTGCTCAAGGCTCCCCACTCCCACTGGTGAGCAAAGAAACTTCCTTCTATCCAAGTAAGGTAATGGACAACACAGGAACTACACCACAGCCCAGAATACAGCAATGCCTGTAAACTGGTCTAAACTAGTCGAGGAAGGCGGGAAAAACAAGGATTATTTTTTTGTTTTTTTTGGTAGAAACACATAGAAAATGCAGAAGCAGTGATAAATTAGTTACACAGGCTAGCACCCTTCATGAAAATATTTACACAACTTAGAAAAAGCTAAGGTAGTGTTATTTTCACCTAAGTGGAAGTTTGAAATGGCAGCCAAGTGGACCTTAATAGTGAAAAAACTAGCCCCTTCATTGAGAATGGAATCTAGAAAATCAAGTATAGCAGGCACAGGGGCAGAACGACTCCAGATTTTTGAGAAGCTAACAAGATAGGACAGATCAGGGAGGAGAGTCTGGGCTGCCTAGCAATTACTGGAATGGGAGAAACCATGCGGCTAATTTGAGGCTGGTTATGCCTGGATGAGTCACACCTGTTGGATAAGGCAGGAGGTCTGGAGTGGGATCCAGTATGTGAGGCAGACACAGAAGGTGAGGCCCAGAGGACAGGGAACCAAACTGATGAGGGTAAAAGGGGGCAATGAGGATAACTGTGCTCTTCAAACAGAATGATTTCTGTAGAAAATTGGGAATAAGAGGTAACAGTGGGTAAGCATAAAGAAGCCTGGAGGGCTGATCAGTGCAAAGAACCTGTTGCACTTGTTGAGGGGAGAGACAAATAGGTTGCAGCATGGTTGGTGCCATCTGCAGAAAATTCTCTCCTCCACTGTGACACTGAGATACCACTCATGAGGCATCAGAGTGGACCTACTTGCTGTTAGAAAGCAACTGGAAGAGATCACCCACTGCCACACACTCGCTATTTCTCTTTGTGGGACCAAGTACCTTGGACTGTCCTTCCCAAAAAAATATCATCCCACTTAGTTCGGAGGTGTCCGTGGTCACTGTGGCTATTGGGCAGGAAACAAAAGGATGGTCCTCGGACAGCTTGTTGGAATGAATCCACCAAAAAATGTATCTTTTGCATGCCTCTGTGATCTTGACAGGAGGGGTTAAAAGATGTTGAAGAATGGACTACTGAGCTGATACTGTTCAGTGACGAATTTGCATGTGAAACTTAGGTAGAGGAACAACACAGTTGCCACGGATCCTAAGGCTTGTAAAATTAGTCAAGTTGGAAGAGAAGAATGCTGTATTACTTTCCAGACCAGAGATCTGAGTGTCTGGATTTCCGCTGGAGGCAGAGAGGTTGACTGACTGACTGTGTCCAGACAAATACCTATGAACTCCAGACTCTGCTTGTGTGTAAATTTTGATTTGTTGTAATTTATTGCAATACCTAAATAAAGGCAAAAACGGAGCATGCAGTCCCTTTGCCTGAAAGACTAGATGCCTGGTTGGGGCAGTTAGAAGCTAGTCGTCTAGATATGGAATCACTCAGAATCCCAGCAGTCTCAAGCAAGCTGCCACCACTGCCATGCATTTGGTGAACACCATGGGTCTGTGGGGAGACCAAAGGGTAGTGTTCTTAACTGGTAATGACTGGCTCCTAGCTGTAAGTGGAGACATCTTCTGGAGCACCTGTTCATTTTGATGAGATAGCACATGTCTTGAAGATCTAGCAAGCACATCCAAATCATCCTTTCACAGTACAGCCAGAATGGACTGAAATTTGACCATCCTCAACATTGAATATTGCAAGAACTGGTTCAAGTTTGCTGAGATCAAGGATGGGTCTCAAGTTCCCTGTCTTCTTTGGCACTAAAAAGAATCCTGAATAAGTTCCAGATCCTTTCTGGTCTGGGGGACCTCCTGGACAACTCTTTTTCTAACAGCTTTTCTATTTCTTATGCTGCTACTTCCCTCTGATTGGGTGGGACATTGGGGATTCTTTTCATTCTTGTGTCAGGAATGTGTGAAAATGGTATTACATAACCATGCATGCACTCCACCAGAGGAAGGAGTTGGACCTGAACTGTCCAGTGCCAAAGCCCCGAGGGGCAGAGACTGCTCCCATAGCTTCAGAATTGACTCTGGTGGTCCCCCAGATCCAGTGCAGATCCTTTAGCTCCGAGAATCCCCTTGCTCTGAAAAGCTTGGAGCCAGATGACTCAGGGAAGTAATTGAGGATACCCCAGGGGTCTTGGATCCAAGGTCTCCGAAACAGCAGTATGGATCGGAGAAGGAGAAATCAAGGGCAAAGTACTCATAGATCAGCTCATGGATCTGACGCGAGACAGATCCAGGAGTACCTCCATCTGGATCTGAGCTCTGAGGAATTTTCTCATTATCCGATCCACGTCAGCCTCAGACACACTTCTGGAAGACCTGACAGAAGAGGTGGAGGATGGAGGTCTTGAGTACCTATGGGGGAATTGCTCCAAGAAGGGTGAATGGAGCCTAGATGATACCGGATCCAGTATGGAAGGTGGTGATCGGATCTGTGGTAATTTTGATGTAGATTGATCTATGGTGGTTGGATCTGAATTCCTTGACATTTCTGTAGGAAGCCCTGATGAAGCAGCTGAAGAAGAAGTCTTACAAGACTTCCTCTTCTTTCCCTTATCAGTTTTCTTTGAAGGGGGGTTGAGCCCCAGCAGAAGTGGAATGGGAGCAGGCCCTTCAAGACTAACATGTTCCTCCTGTTCATGAGAGCCCTAGATTTGAAACCAGAGCAAATAGAGCAGTCTGCATCTAAATGCACAGCTCCTAAACAATAAATGCATTCTCTGTGGGCATCAGAGTTTGGTATTTTATGCCTACAGGTGATGCACCTTTAAAGCTTGTAAGCCACTAAGCTATGGGGGGATACTACAGGATAGAAAAGATGACTACCAACAACAGTAGATAGAAATACTCTATAGAGAGTAGACTGGGATATTTTAGAAAGGAAGGTATCACCAATGGTACTGAGGAGAATTATAGAGAATTGGTAAAAAAATGCTTAGAAAGGACTCGTATTAAACTTGAGGGTAATCAAGGGAGGTAGGTGAGAAAAGGGAATGAAAGAAATGTCAAAAAAATTGAGTGAAACTATTTTCCTGAAAAAAAAACACAAAAAACTGGAGAGTGAGAGGATCCACGTTTGTAACTAAATGACGTCAGTTGAGATCTGAGGTATGTTAAGTTGGCAGAGTGTTATAGGTAAAGGGAAGAGCTCGAGAGCTTTTGGCTCCAAAGATCTTGTAGAAGCAGCCAAGTTGGATTAGAGACCCATCAGTGGAGCAATAAATGAAAATGACAACATCAGATCTAAAGTCATGCACTAACTGTAACACTAAATATGAAGGACAAGGTGCTTACTTGTTAACTAACAGGACACAGGGCTTCCCAAGCCCTAGAAATTCAGCACCAGAGACTTTCCCAAACTACAAACTTATCCATGCTACCGACAAAGGTTTGCTGGACCCCCTTTCTCGCCAAGTCTCTTGTAGTAAAGTACACAGATGAAGCATCAATAATGGTGGCTAATTCTCCTCTCCAAAGGTAGGAGATGGGGGATAGAAATATTAATGAGGATGCGCCTGATGCTTTGCATCAAGACTTACACAAATACATAACGTTCATACTAGAAAAGATTAGATGCATCCTTGCTGACTGATGGCACACAGCCCCCAGCTCATCCACCTGGTTAGTACATCACTGAAATGTGCCATAACTACTGCAGCCCTGAATGAAGACTTGGACCTAGAGGTCACAACCAGCTTGTCTCTTGCGAAACGCAATTAGGGAAGCCTATGTACATGATACAGAAATATTCACTGATACAACTCTGAATAAGGCCAGAGACCTGCTGCAATACTGGCTGAATGCACTTCTATGGACAACAAGGATTTGCCATACTTTTCATAACAGACTTTAATACAGCTAGACATTCACTTGCATAAAGTAACATTTGAAAGCCTGGAAAACAATATAGACAGTTAGCAGAGGGTCTTTTTAACTCAAATGTGGTTCTACCTATAAAGACAGAAAAAAAAGCTGACTATGCACATCCATAAATTGCATGAAGTTCTCCCCTCTAGCTGAAATATTTGGAACGAGCTCCAGGATGGATGGTGTTGGGGGATGAAACCCTGACTGCAAACAAGGCAAACAGTTCAATTAGTGGCTTATGAGCTTGACCGTATTGGAAGAGGGCATGGGCACGGCCATCATGGGGAAAAGGCAGAGCGGAACATACACAGCCAGAACTCCCTTGGATCAGGGTTGGCAGTGGCCATCCTGGGGGCAGCTTTCCCCTCACCAAGCTAGAGATTGTATGAGAACATGAATTAGCAGGGACATGGCATAATGTGTTCTCATGGTGATGTAAGTAGCTTGTCCAACCCCCAACCCAGAATGGGGCTAGGGGCTTAAACAAATGTGCCCAATGCTGAGATGCCTCAAAGAAGGCAAAACTCCCTGATGTCTGCCTGAAAGATGGCCCCTCAAGACGGTTTTTAACCTAAAAGATCAGGGTCTCCTCATTGCTATTTAATTGGCTCAATTCAGACATGAGGTGGCTTTGTGGTCAGCAAAACAAGGAAGAAAAAAGCACATAGAAAAAAATCTGGAAAGAAAAGTAAACGTATGTACTGATTTAGATTGGTCTCAGTGGCAACCATAGGTACAAATAATGGACTAGCATATAAGGACACCCTCCCTTGTGAAAAATGAGGTAAGATGGACTGATGCACAGGGCCGGCAGCTTGGAAATTCTTCTAATAGGTGTGAAAGCTACCAAAAACAATATCTCCCCAAGATGCACAGTTTACTTCTGAGCTAGCTGGAGATCTGAATGGGAAAAAAAGTCAATTTCTCCAATACAAACTAGAGGTCTCAAGACATGACAAGATCATTGCAAAGAAGGTCACACGACAACTCTCTCTCTCTCACTTAAATTAGACATAACTGCAAAATGAAGTACTACTGATGAATAGATCAAGTCAGAAACAAATGCCTGAGACAGACAACATTTAAGTGCTGGCATCAGAAAGTACAGTCGTGTACACTTACCATAAATGTACATGTTTGAGTGTATTCACCGTTGCAGTCATTTCATTTGGGTTATCATCCTGCAGGAAGCCTCAGCAGGCCTGATTATCAAAGTCTTGGGTCCTGCGTCGATGCTGTCTCTTCTTCCATGACGTCAGGTCATCAGGGGTATAAAGCATGCAGCCGACGCCATTACATCAGTTTTTCTTGCCCCAGATGTCAGGTGCCCCATAATGGGATGCAATTATATGTAAGGTTACACCTCCAACAAAAAGCAAATACACCAGAAAGCTGAAATACAGTAATCAAGAAGCAAGGTACAGCCAAGAGAAGTCAGGGGGCTGGAGGGAGGGTAACCAGGACTGCAACAGTGAATACACTCGAACATCTACATTTATGGTAAGTGTACACAACTGTACTATGGTTCTTTGTGTTTCACTGTTGCAGTCATTACATTTGGGTAGATTCCCAAAGCTAAGGAAGGGAGGAGGAAGTTAAGAGACCATTAGGAGCAGCTATTAAGTGCAAGACTGCAGTGGCAAAACCAGCTATGGATTTAGAGAAAACAGGCAAGTGGTAATGCTTGGTGAAAGTATGTACAGAGCTCCAGGTAGCAGCTTCTAGGATGTCCCTGGTAGGGACACCTCTGAGAAATGTTGTAGAGGTAGATGCAGCCCTGGTGGAATGTGATCTTATCCCCTGTGGGGCAGGTTTTCCACGTTGCTTATAGCAGAGAATAATGCAATGGCCTATCTACTTAGAAATGGTTTGCTTTGAAATAGCCCACCCCTCTGCCCCTGCAGCAAAGGCAGCTAGCAGCTGTTCAGTTTTTCTGAGAGGCTTAGTCATGTCCATATAAAACAGTTGTATGTGCATGTCCAAAGAGTGCAGTATTCATTCTCCTTTTTTCCGTGGATTAGGAAAAAAGGTAGGCAAATGAATGGACTGTTTAAGGGCCACACTGGATACCACCTTGGGCATAAAGGAAGGACTGGCCCTAAGGGATACCCTGTCCACATGGAAGATAATGAAGGGCTCCACTGCCATGAGGGCATGTAGTTCAGACACTCTTCTAGCTGAAGTGATGGCTAGAAGGTAAGCAGTTTTCCAAGAAAGGAATTTCAACTCTGCAGTTGCAGCTGGCTCAAAAGGAGGTAGAGTGAGCTTTTCCAATACAAAGTTAAGGTCCCAGGCTGGAGTAGGGACTCTACTGGGTGGTCTTAAATTTTTGGCCCCTGTGAGGAATTGTTTCAGCAGGGGGTGAGAGAACAGGGGTGGCTCAGTATTATAATGTGCTGAAATGGCAGTCTCATAAATTTTAATTGATGAGAAGGAAAGGCTCCTGTGGAGCATCTCTGTTTAACTATTGGAGAGTATGCGGTAAGCTGGGCACTGTTGTGCCCATCCCTTGAATTTGGCTCCAGGAAAGTACAGTTGTGTACACTTACCATAAATGTAGATGCTGAATGTATTCACTGTTGCAGTCATTACATTTGGGTTATCTGCTTGCAGGTAGCCCTTAGTCGGCCTGATTAACAAAGTATTGGGTCCTGCGTCGGTTGCTGTCCCTTCTTCCTATGATGTCAGGTCGTCAGGGTTATATGAAATGCAGCCGATGCCATTACATCAGTTTTTCTTGCCCCAGATGTCAGGTGCCCCCCTAATGGGAAGCAATTAAATATAAAAGTACAATGATAAATCTCCAACAAAAAAAGCAAATAAACCAAAAAGTCTTTTAAGCATAGTAAAGGAAAGTAGATATATACCCAAAAAGAAGTTAGGGGGCTGGAGGGAGGGTAACTAGGACTGCAACAGTGAATACACTCAGACATCTACATTTATGGTAAGTGTACACAACTGTACTATGTTCTTCTTGTTTCACTGTTGCAGTCATTACGTTTGGGTAGATTCCCAAAGCTATGGTTGGGAGGAGGGATTTAGATAGCATTAGGACCAATTATAAGATGCTGCAAGACTGCAGTGGCAAAGCCAGCTCTGGATTTAGAGAAAATTGGCAAATGATAATGCTTGGTGAAAGTATGTACAGAACTCCAGGGTAGCAGCTTCTAGGATGTCCCTGGTAGGGACGCATCTGAGAAAGGCTGTAGCGGTAGACGCAGCCCTGGTGGAGTGAGGTCTGATCCCCTGGGGGATAGGTTTTCCATGGTGCTTATAGCAGAAAAGAATGCAATGGCCTATTCATTTAGAAATGGTTTGCTTTGAAACAGCCTTCCCCTCTGCTCCTGCAGCAAATGCCACCAGCAGATTTTCTTTGAGGTTTAGTCCTGTCCAAGTAGAAACTACGTTGTCTGTGCACATCTAAGGAATACAGTATCCGTTCCCCTTTGTTCTGTGGATTGGGAAAGAAGATTGGGAAATAAGGTTGGCAAATGAATGGACTGACTAAGAGCCACACTGGATACCACCTTGTGCATGAAGGATGGATTGGTTCTGAGGGGCACCCTGTCCGCATGAAAGATGATGAAAGGCTCCACTGCCATAAGGGCCTGTAATTCAGATACCCTTCTAGCTGAAGTGATTGCTAAAAGGAAAGCTGTTTTCCAAGAAAGAAATTTTAAGTCTGCAGTAGCAACTGGCTCAAATGGAGGTAGAGTGAGTTTCTCCAAAACGAAGTTAAGGTCTCAGGCTGGGGTTGGAGCTCTCCTGGGTGGTCTCAAATTTTTGGCCCCTCTGAGGAACTGCTTGAGCAGTAGATGAGAGAAGAGGGGAGGTTCTGTGTTATAATGAGCTGAAATGGCTGAGGCGTGGATTTTAATGGAGGAAAAAGACAGGCCCTTGTGAAGAATCTCAGTTAAGTATTGTAAAATCTGAGGTAAATTGAGTGCTGCTGTGCTCATCCCTTGAGACTGGTTCCAGGCACAGAATCTTTTCCATTTTTCAGCATAAGATTTTCTAGTACTAGGCCTCCTTGCCTCTAAAATGATATCCATCACAGGTTTACTGAGGGATGGTAAAGGAAAGATTATTTAATTAGCCAGGCTGCAAGGTTCAGTGTTAGAAGATGAGGGTGCAGAATCTGATTCTTCTGCTGAGACAACAGGGAAGGAGTCTGAGGCAGGTGCCATGGGGATAACCGTGACACACTGCGCAGGAGGGGGTACCAGTGTTGGCGCGGCCAGTCTGGAGCAATCAAAATCATCCTTGGTTTGTCCTGTATGATTTTTAGTAGCACTTTGGAGTGCAGAGGCGGGGGGGGGGGGGGGGAAGGCATAGACTTGATAGGTTCTTCCAGCTGAAGGACAGAGCATCCACTTGCAGGCTTGTTTGTGGGAAGTCCTTGTGCAAAATTTGTCCAGTTGGTAGCTTTGGGGAGAGGCAAACAGGTCTATATCTGGGCTCCCCCATTTGTTTGTCAACATGTTGTAAATCCTTGGTTCTACTTTCCACTCGTGTGGGTCCATGAGGTTTCTGCTTAGTCTGTCTGCCAGTGTATTTAATTTTCCTGGCAGGAATTGAGCTTGTAGATGCACTTGGTAGCTCAAGGCTGTGTTCCACAATGCCATGGCTAGTCTGCAGAGGGGGTAAGAATGTGTACGCCCAGCTTGTTTTTGTACCACATAACAGTGGTGTTTGTCCGTTTTTACCATTAGTTGTCCTGGAAGAATGTGGTCCTTGAAGGCTGTCAGAGCATTCTGCACAGCTAACATTTCTTTTTGATTGATATGCAGGTGCATTTGACTTGGGTTCCATTTGCCCTGAATGCACTTCCCTGCCAGGTGAGCCCCCCATGCATAGTCTGATGCGTCTGTTGTTAGGGTTTGGGTGGCAGGCGGTGGTGTGGAAGGTAGACCCTTATTTTGGTGGCAGGCCTCTGCCCACCAAAGGAACTCTAGGCATAGGCAAGGTATGATAGGAATCATTGCTTCTAGATCCTGAGAATGTTGACAGCATAGCTTTTTAGATACCACTGTAGTTTCCTCATGTGCAGTCTTGCATATGGAATTAGAAGGATGCAGGAGGCCATGAACCCAAAGGCTTGCAGTATTTATCTTGCAGATAGTAGGGTTTTTGTGGCCACTTGTTTTAAGTAGGTTGTCAAATGAATTTGTTTCTCTGACGTGACGCAAGCCATCTGGGAATTTGTATTCAAGCTTGCTCCCAGGAATATAATTTGTTGACAGGGTACCAGATGTGATTTATTTTTGTTTATGGTGTACCCCCCAGACAAGTTAGAAGCCTTTGTACAAAGGCCAGATGATTCAAAAGTATGTCCTGGCTTTCTGCCTGAAGTAGACAATTGTCCAGGTATGGGTATATTTGAATATTTCTTTGTCTGCAAAATGCAATAACTGGAGCTAGGCACTTTGTGAATACCCTGGGCACAGTAGATAAGTCAAAGGACAGTGCAGAGAACTGAGTGCGTGTAGCCTTCTTTGAAGCGTAGGTATCTTCTGCAAGATTCCCTGATTGGGATGTGCAGGAATGCTTCTTTTAAATCTAGTGTTGCCAACCAGGCATCTTTGCCTAGCATAGGAAGTAATTGGTGAAGAGTCAACATCTTGAATTTTGGAATCTCCAAAAAGGTGTTTAGAGTAGACAGGTTAAGGATAGGACGCCATGAAT
This sequence comes from Protopterus annectens, assembly GCF_019279795.1. Taxonomy (NCBI): domain Eukaryota; kingdom Metazoa; phylum Chordata; order Ceratodontiformes; family Protopteridae; genus Protopterus; species Protopterus annectens. The sequence goes on from NC_056729.1 coordinate 1,674,775,587, forward strand.
TGTCTTTTCCTAGGGACCAGGAAAAGTCTCGAGTAGAAACCTTGTCCCTTTTCCTCTTCTGGTACCAGTTGAATAGCCCCCATGCTTAAGAGAGAAAGTACTTGTTTTTGGGCCTCTGCCCACTGATTTGTGGGTAGATCCGGCCACCCGCTTGGTGTTGGCAATGTGGGGAAGTGAAATCTGTATCCCTGGGACACTATATTTAAAACCCATTTGTCCTGGGTAATGAGTTCCCAATTTTTTGCATGAAGAGCAATCTTTCCCCCCAAAGGGGCAGTCAGATAAGTGCTTGGAAATTTAAAAAGGAAGTCATTGAGACAGTTTACCATAGGGGGGAGTCTTATTATTCCCAGATTTGGAAGTGGAGGCCCCCACTGCTTAGTTCTGTGTCTCCCCTGGGACTGAAACCTGGGATTTTTGCTGTGTCTGGGTTTGGCTTGAGAAGATCTGGAAGGGGCTGGAAAGGACCAATTCTTAGAGGGCCAGTGCCTACTAAATCTAGGAGGCTGAACTTGTAAGAAATCTTTAACAGTTTGCATAGATTTAGCTTTATCTTCCATCTTTTTAAGAACTTCCTCAGCCTTGTTGCCAAACAGGCGGTCCTGATTTAAGGGAGCATCCAACAATTTAGCTTTAACATGATCAGGCAAAGATTACACCTTAAGCCAAGCATGCCTTCTGAGCACAGACCCAGTAACAGCAGCCCTGAAAGAGGCCTCTAATGAATCAAAACCATATTGCAAAGTATGTTTTCCAACTTGATCAGCATAATGCATTAAATCCTGTAATTCTTTATTTTCCACACATTCAGGAATCAACATCATTTTCTGTTTAAGCAGTCCAATAACATGTTGCTGATACTTTAACATATGATACTGGCAGTTTAAACCCGTAATGGCCAAGGCTGCAGAAGTGTAAACCTTATTACCCCATCTATCCAGCGCCCTGGAGCCTCTATCAGAACAGGAAAGATTTTTAGCAGTAGAAGCCTTAATGCCCTTGGGCCCCTGTGAAACAGTCTCTGGATTTGCAATAGGATTTTTAAAAAGAAATTTGTGGGACTAAGGGACCCTGTAGTATCTGTCAGGTTTTCTGGGAGCAGGAGGCAAGGAATCAGGGGCCAAACTAGATTCCGAAAAAGCATCAACAATGTCTAGTACAGGAGGAATAGCTAAAGGCCTATGCTGAGGTAGGAGAAGGAAATCCCTAAGCCTCTTTTTTGAATCAGAAAAATCCTGGCTTTCCCAGTGGAAATGCTCCCTTAGAGTATGTAAGGTTTCCCAAAAAGAAAAATCCTCAGGAGGGGAAGCAGAGGGAATGGAGTCGTCTGCATCAGAATCTTCATAACCAGATAAGGGCAAATCCAGATCATCAGAAGAATCAGAATAAACAGAATCCTGGTCAGAAGATTCATAATCAACTTCAGTCCTAGGCCTCTTAGAAAGGGGGGGGGGGGGTGGCTACCCCTGATTAGACTTAATAGATCTTCAGCCATTCTTATTTGTTTTTTAGGCATAGAGGCCTGAGCATGTGGCCTGGGCGTCGTTTTTTTTAGGCATGGTTCGAGATTTAGGCCTAAGTAAAGAAGGAGGCGTTGGTTTAATATGCAAGTCCGTAGGCTTGAATACACCCTCAGAAGCTGGTGCTGGCACAGTGGCTCCGGACCCATCCAAGGTAGAGACATCCGCGGGTTCCATAGATGAAGCATCTTGCGGCATACCGGACTCCAAATGTGTCTCAGTAGAGGCCTGCGAATCAGAAGTAGCGGGTATCAGGGGCTGCGAAAGCACCTCACTGAATACCGGCGAACTGGCGACTGGCTTAGGAGAAGCGTCGTCAGCAGTTTTGGACCCGGCGGCCTGTCTCTGTCTTTATCTTTGCGTTTTTTCGGAATCCCGGTAGTCTGATGGCTAACTGACATTTCTGTATAATTAAACCGAGAAATGAAATATTTAGAGGCGAAAATATACAGACGACGGATAGTGCGCTGATTAAATAAGGCACAAAACTGACAGCAAGGTACGTCGTGGTCAGGGTCTAGGCAAGGAATACAGTACAAATAAAAATCTTTAGGATGTATTTGCTTTCCACAAGTAATGCAGTTATTAACTTTTACTGACATTGTTAAGGAGCAAGAAAAAGTTTTCCCAATGGGGTACTTGGCTTTAGTTGAAGACTTCGGTTCTGAAACTAAAAAACGAAAATTTCAGGAGTCGGCCGACCGGCACTTGCAAACTGCTTCTGCTTCGGGCACCGCATGGCAAGAAAGACTGATGTAATGGCGTCGGCTGCATGTTGTATACTCCCTGATGACCTGACGTCATGGAAGAAGGGACAGCAACCGACGCAGGACCCAAGACTTTGTTAATAAGGCCGACTGAGGGCTACCTGCAAGCAGATGACCCAAATGCAATGACTGCAACAGTGAAACACGAATAACATCAGCATCTTTTCCACTTTTCTGCATAGAATTTTCTAGTACTAGGCCTCCTTGCCTCCAGAATGACATCTAGCACCTGCTTACTGAGGGATACTATTGGAGAACTCAGGGAATTTGCCAGGCTGCAAGGTTCAGGGTTTGAAGCTGGGGGTACAGAATCTGGCCCTCCTGCTGGGACAGCAGGGAAGGGGTCTGAGGCAGGTGCCATGGATCCAGCAGTGACACACTGCGCAAGAGGGGGTACCAGTGTTGGCGTGGCCAGTCTGGTGCAATCAGTATTGTCCTTGGTTTGTCTTATTTGATCTTTAGCAGAACTTTCGAGAGGAGGGGCAGAGGGGGAAAGGCTTTTCCAGGTGAAGGACAGGGCATCCATTTTCCAAGCTTGACTGTGGGGAGTCCTTGTGCAAAATTTGCCCAATTGGTAGTTCTGAGGGAAGGCAAACAGATCTATCTCTGGGTTCCCCAATTTGTTTCTCAAAATGTTGGATATCTTTGGTTCCACTTTCCACTCGTGTGGATCCATGAGATTTCTGCTTAGGTCTGCCAGTGAATTCAGCTTGCCTGGCATGAATTCAGCTTGTAGGTGCACTTTGTTTAGAGCAAGAAAAAGGATGCCCAACGAGGTATTTAGCTTTTTTGAAGACTTCGGTTCTGAAACTCGAAAACAAAAATTTCACGAGTCGGACGACCGGCACTTGCAAACTGCTTCTGCTTCGGGCACCGTGTGGCAAGAAAGACTGATGTAATTGCATCGGCTGCATGCTTTATACTCCTGACGACCTGATGTCATGGAAGAAGAGACAGCATCTGACGCACTTTGATAATCAGACTTGCTGAGGGCTACCTGCAGGCAGATAACCCAAATGTAATGACTGCAACAGTGAAACACGAAGAACATCCATAAAGAGATCTAGGTCCTTCCTGGTGGCACATACCACAAAACAAGTCCTACAAGTTTTTTAGGTGCAGAGTCTCTGGGAAGATGTTAAGGATAGGTACTCCCCTTGTCAGAGAAGCCATCAACAGAAGTTACATAACCAAGGAGCTAGGCAAAAGGCAAGAAGTTCTGGATGAAGTTCCAAACTCATACGTCCTGAGGAATTTCAGATGCAGTGGCACCTCAAGCAGACAAGGTCAATCCATTGGGAACTAGATCTGCTAGCGTCAGCAGACAGCTACAAGAACGTTTCCTCTGCACTGTCATGCTTTCAGGATGGAACTCAAATAAGGGGGAATGCAGAAAAACACAAATAAGTACAAGTGCATCGCTGAGCCATTCTCCTTTGAATATAAGGGAATAGAAGCCACTGTATTTGGTACTTGTTGAGGATGTGAATACTTTGAAGCAAAGCTTTAAGAGCGCTGAAAAAAGTACAGTTGTGTACACTTACCATAAGCATAGAAGTTCGAGTATATTCACTGTGCAGTCCTAACTATTGGAATTTCCTGCCATGAAAGCCCTTGGGCAGACCGACTACCAGAGAAAAATGTTTTCACTTCTCAGGCTGGTGGACACCCTTACCGACATCAGAATGCTCAGGTATAAAGGGAGGCAGCGTGCATCATCACTTAAGTATTTTCTTGACCTACTTATGAAGAGCTCCCAAGTGTACCCTAGAAGTACCAAGCTAGTACAAGTCCAAGGAGGCCCCAAGTGTACCTAAGGTGGACCAAGGCAGAGTGGACCTAAACCAGGGTTGGGAAGTGTAGGGTCCTTGGTTGATTCTAGTAGCCTATCCAGTACGCTGAGGGGGTAGGTGGGAGGGAAAGATGACTGCAACAGAGAATACACTTGAACATCTACATTTATGGTAAGTGTACACAACTGTACTATGTTCATGTTTCACTGTTGCAGTCCTGACTGCTGGGAAGATTCCCAGAGAGAGAGGGTGGAAGGAGATTAATGAGAGGAGAGGATTCCTTGCAGGACTGCAAATTCAAAACCTGCTTTACACTTGGAAAAGGTTGCCAAGTGGTACTGCCTATTGAAAGCATGCACAGAAGACCAAGTGGCTGCCTCCAAGATGCTCTTAGTGGGAACCCCTTTGAGGAATACTGTAGAAGTTGCTGTGGCCATAGAAGTGTGTGAACTAATCAAATCAAGGGGCTTATTGTCATGATGGTGGTAACAGAAAGAGATGCAGTGGAAGATGAAGGAAGGATTAGTTCAGAGGGAGAACCTGTCTTTAGGGAAGATGATGAAAGGCTCCACTGCCATTAGGGCCTGCAAAGAGAGCCCAATGACGAATGGTTTGGGCGTTAAATAAGGCACAAAACCGACAGCGATGGACGTTGTGGTCTGAGCCTAAACAGGTGACGCAGTAAGAATGGCAATCTCTGTGAGGTATTAGCTTTCCACAGGCAAGACAATTGTTAACTTTTTCTGACGTTGGTTAGAGCAAGAAAAAAGGATCCCCAATGGGGTACTTAACTTTAAAAGACTTCAGGATTATTCAACTCAAAAATGAAAAGTTCAGGTAGCGGCCGACCAGCACTTGAGAACTACTACTGCTTCAGCCTCCTCCTTGGCAAGAAAGACTGATGTTATGGCGTTGGCTGCTGTTTTTATACCCCTGACATCAAGAAAGAAGTGACAGCATCCGACACAGAAATACTAAGGCTCTGGTATTCGGGCCGACTGAGGGCTACCTGCAGGCAGATAAGCAGAGCGTGATGACTGCAACAGTGAAACACGAAGAATATCCTGTCTTTGGGGAAGATGATGAAAGGCTCCATTGCCATTAGGGCCCTGCAACTCTGAGACCCTCCTGAATGAAGTGACAGCCAGTAGCAGGGCTTTTTCCAAGTCAGACACTTTAAGGTGGTAGAGGCTGCAGGCCCGAAAGGAGGCAAAGTTATCTTTTCTAGGACAAAGTTGAGGTCCCAAGGAGGGGTGGGTTTCATCCTGGGGGCCTAGTGTGAATAACTCCCCTAAGAAATTGCTTCAGTAAAGGGTGGGAATAAATTGGAGGGATGTGGGCAGAGATGGCCAAGGTATGGATTTTGATGCAGGAATGAGTGAGACCTTTCTCCACTATGTTGGCCAGGTGTAGAAAAGTGTGTGCGTATGTACCTTTAAGAAGCATTTCCAGATGTAAGCACGTGCATATAAATAATGAGCACATGCAGGCAGCAGTGCCATTTTGAGAGAACAGTCAGAGTGTTAACATATATGAGTGCGGTAGTCAATTTATAAGTTTATTTAGATTTAAGTTACAAAGCCTCATTTCTGATGTGTATGCGTGCAATAAAGCTGCTTGAACTGAACCCATGAAAGTGTGGTTATCCTGACCAGACGAACGACATGGTGTCAGAACAGGGATTAAGAGAGCAACTTCGTCAAGCCATGAGGTGCAGAGTTGCAGGTGAAGCCAGATCAACCAGGCTGAGTGAAACAGATATCAGACAGACAAAAAAGGCCGGAAAAGAACTTAAGGTAACAAAAACTGCACAAATGATTTATTTGGCACAGAAAATGAAATGAAGCATTTGTAAAGCACAAAACGTATTATTAATCAAATGAAAGACACAAAACATTATTTACACAAAATGTTCGAAACCACAGTATTTCATAAAACTACAACTCCTCAACCACCTAGCCCCAATCAAAACCATCAGGGTACGTAATAATCCTGCTCCCTGGTTAAAAAATCTACCAAAGCTCTACTCGGGGGACAGGGATAAAACCCGGAAAATCTGGCGGCAGCATAAGACATCCACATCTAGGAAAAATTACCTTGAATTACGTAATAATGCAAAAAAGCAAATTAGGAGCGACAAACATAACCACTATATCTCCCTAGGTACAACTCCAACCCTGAAAAATTCTAGGCTGCAGTGAACATCCCCCTCCAACCTGGAAAGAGCCAACCCCCTCCCCCCCAATACAGATGGCACAAACTCAGAAATAGCCACCAAGTTTAATGACTACTTTACCACCTCTATACTTAAACTAATAAACAGTACAGATACTCTCAACCCACCACAAAACTCTAAAGCCACTTATAACACCACCCACTTCTCCCTCAAAGCAATTCCAACCACCATCATTCAAAAATACCTATCTAAACTCACACCAACCATCCTTGCAGCCGATAATCTTCCCGATGAATACCTTCAACTCGCATGCCAGGCCACAGCTTTCCTCATCTCATTACTAATAAACAGACCCATCAAAGAAAAAACAGTCCCATCCTTGTGGAAGGCCTCGATCATCATTCCCCTTCACAAAGGGGGTCCCCTCTATTGACCTCTCCAACTACAGCCTCATCACAATCCTCTCACCCCATCTAAGATCTTAGAAAAATGTATCCACCACCAACTCATCTATCTTCTCTCTAACAATCTCCTTTCCACATCCCGACATGGATTCCGCCCATCCCACAGTACCACTACCACCCTGATTAACTTCATCAACACAGTCAACTCACTCAGGAACTAAGGCAATCTAGTCTCTGCTACCTTCCTAGATCTATCTAAAGCATTTGATAAAGTTTCCCAAAACAAACTTCTATCCTATTTATCCGACCTTAACATCGATAGCCCCTCCCTACTCTGGTTCCAAAGTTACTTAGGCAACCGCCAACAGTCTGTCAAATGGCTCAACTCCTTACCCCCCCACTCTCCATTACACCTGGGGTCCCCACAAGGCTCTATTTTAGGCCCCCTGCTCTTCAACATCTTCACAAATCAGCTACACTTAGCTACAACAAAAGCAAACATAGTCCAAAATGCATATGACACAACCATTATCTGCTCAGCCCAAACATCCAGCTCCTCCAGCAAAAAGCCCAAGAATCCTTTACAGACATTGAAAATTGGCTAAATAAAGGAACGACTAATATTAAATCCAAAGAAAAACCCAACTTATGTTATTTCACCAACCAAAGCCCAGTGACCCCAACTTCTCTATACTCTAACAATAACACAGTAATCTCCCCAGTATCAGAGGCCAAACTTCTAGGACTCACAATTGACCCTCAACTAAAACTCAATAAACACATCTTTACAACCATCTCCAAAGTTCACAAAAAACTAGGCACCCTATATCACTGTAAAAAGATTCTCATCTCTAAGGCACAAATTGACATTGCAAGAACTCACCTCCTGTCCACACTACTCTACGCATCCCCAGTACTTACAAACATAAATCCGACCTCAACAAACTTACTACCTGCGATAACAAAATAGCAAGGTTCGTAAATAATGCCAAATCTCGTACCCACCACTGCCAATCCCTACAATTATTACACTGTCTTGAATTCCCCAACCTACTACAGTACCACCAACTCAACTTGCCCACCAAATATTATACTATCCAGAGAAAACTCCTGCCCCATCTGGTCTCTTAAACTTTTATACCTCCAACAGAACGCTAAGATCTAACAATAAGGCACTGATTACTACCACCCCCTGCAAAAACAGTTCAGGGGATTCTCTCTTCCCCAACTTAGTAGCAAAAATATGGAACACCCTCCCTCCAGACCTCAGAATGCAAAACCAAACTTTGGCATTCAAAAACCTTCTTAAAGATTACCTCTACCATAACCGCCTTTGTAACTGCAACCCACCAGCCGAAACCACTCAGAATACTACAGTTTACCTTATAGCACACCATACACTTACTCCCTTACGCTCTGGGTTTCACCAACTTGTCTAACAACTAATGACATCTGTAAATATTGCACATATAGCTACAACCCGGCTTACTGTACATAGTGTTTATATTAAGCTCTGTATATACTTTGTTACAATATGTTCTTCTACACGGAGTAAGACGTCTGTATTAACTTCATAAACTATGCTTCCAATTATGCTACTGTAAATGTCTCTCCATCTCATTTCATACTTTTGTAATTAATCACTGTCATTACTTTCACTTTCTGTACCATCTGGAGCTTTTCTCCCCAGGACTCCACTGAAAATGGACACCAGTTGTCCAGCCGGACTACCCTGGTAAACAAATGTTAAATAAAATAAATAAATATTCATGTGGGGCTCAGAATTACCTCTGGTCTGCATAACGAGCATGTTTAAAGTAAAATGGGCAAAAGAAAAGTATAATGAGCATGATAAGAGATTAAAAGGGCATTCCAAGCACAATAAAAGCGCAAAAAAAGAAGTCATGTCTTACCATAATGTTCCATCTGTGTTGTGCATCTTATTTCATTCATCACTGATGGGTTTGGTTCCAAGCCCTTGCAACCAAGTCAGCCTTTTTACCAAGCTCACCCCAGCCAAAAAACTCTCGACCCAAGTCTCTACCCAGAACACCCTTCTCTGTTACCTCAGATCGAGTTTGCAACAGAAAAGGAAGTAAAGCCAAGGCCACTTCTGCGCAAATGAACAACACAGATGGAAAGTTATGGTAAGACAAACTTCTTTATCTGATGATGTTAATCGTCTTTCCATTCATCACTGATAGGACAGAATCCCAAGCTACCTTGATGTCAATGGGCGGCCCTTATGGAAGAACATTCCTGAGTACCACTGAGCCGAAGGCAGCTCTCCCTCTTTGTAATGATTGATAAAGGTATGAGGCTTAGCCCAAGTAGTTGCTGCACAGATGTCATTCCATGGAAGCCCTGGAATGGAAAGCTACAGATGTTGCCATAGATCTAGTGGAGTGAGCTTTAACTTTTGGCATAAGTTCATTACTGGGGGAATAGATGAAACGTATGCAGTCCCTTAGCCATTTTGATAAAGTAACCTTGGAAACAGCCTCTCCCATTCTGGGCCCAGAACAGGAGACGAAAAACTGTTCAGATTTACAAATAGGTTTGGTCTGGTCTACATAAAATCTCAATTGTCTATGTACGTCTAAAGAGTGAAGGCAGTACTCTCCTCTATTGGCAAAATTCAGAAAGAACACTGGTAGGTCAATGGTCTGGTTTATGGAGAATTCAGAAACAACTTTGGGGAGAAAGGATGGATTTGTCCAAAGTGATGCACTGTATTTATGAGAGACCAGATGAGGGCTCTTGATACGCAATGCCTGCAGCTCCGAGACTCTTCTGGCAGACGTGATAGCTACCAAGAACAAGGATTTCCAAGACAAAAACTTTAGGTCACAGTGCACAGCAGGTTCAAAAGGTTTCTGAGTTAAAGACTGAAGGACTAGAGTGAGGTTCCATGGTTCCAAGGGCTGTCTGACAGGAGGCCTGATATGAGAAGTCCCCTTGAGAAAAGCCTTGCAAATGCGGAGAGAGATAAGAGGGGTGCCATCTATACCATTGTGGAAATTGGAAATTGCCACTAAATGTACTCATACGGTAGAGGCAGAGGCTCCATTATCAAAAAACTTAGCCAAGTATTGAAGCACTGCAGTAACTGGAGCCGAGTACAGGTCTAGTATGTTATCCTTGGACCAGATGGAGAATCTTTTCCATTTATCCTGGTATAGTCTTCTGGTGGATGGTTTATGAGAGGCCAGAATGATGTCTTGAATAGGTGAGGAGAGATTAGCTTGCCTGGCTACTAGTGGAAGTGGAGAAACCAAGCTGTCAGCTTGAGACTAGACAGATTTGGGTGACGCAACCCTTGGGGGTGAGTAATCAGATCTGGTAGAGGGGTCCAGAATCCACAGTGGGTATACTAGGTGAGGCCAAAGGAAGGGGAACCAAACTTATCGAGGCCAGAATGGGGCTATGAGGATCACCTTGCATCTCAACTGAAGAGCTTTCTTTAGAAATTGTGGGATCAGAGGGATGGGAGGATAAGCGTAAAGAAGTCCTGTGGGTCAGAGCATCCCTCAGTGACTCCCCTCCAGGGGAAGTAGGGTGAAATAGTTGCTGCAGTTGGTGTTTCATGGCGAGGTGAAAAGATAGCAGCAGGGCTGGCCCCAGTGGCTGAAGATTGCTGACGCCACCTCGGGGTTGAGGGACCATGTGTGAGGCATGAGGATGTATCTGCTCAGCTTGTCCAAAATCACACTGGAGCTCCCCGGGATATGCACTGCTATTAGAAAGCAGTTGGAAGCTATCACCCACTGCCAAATTCTCATGGCTTCTCGACATAGGGGGCAGGACTTGGTTCCTCCTTTCTTGTTGATATACCAGACCACTGACATATTGTCTGATTAAACTGCAATTGTCTCGGAAGGGAGAGCCGAATGGAAGGCTTGCAACGCTAACAACACAGCTTTCAGTTCCAGAACACTGATATGCAGGTGGGGCTCTGAGGTGGACCATGTGCCTTGGGACAGTCTTTCCCTGGATATGGCCCCCCCACCCGATCAGAGAAGCATCCGTGGTCACAATGGCTGTGGGCTGAGGAGACGGAAATGGACGACTCCAAAGTTCTATGTCTGGCATCATCCACCAAAGCAGGTCCTGTTTGCAGGAGTTGGTTATTCAAATCTGGTAACGAAGGGGGTGACAGTTTGGGAACCACTGACACAGAAGGCGCCATTGCAGAATCCGCATGTGTAGCTTTGCTAGAGGCACTATTGGGATTGACGCTGCCATAGAACCTAGGGCCTGAAGAACTTCCCTTGCAGAAACTGTTGTTTTTGAGAGAGTATCACCCGGAGTTGAAGCCTCAATCGATGGAGTCTGTGAATTGGGAGAGATACCAGACAGGACTGAGTATTGAACACTGCTCCAATGAACTCTATTTGTTGTGTAGGGAACAAGGTTTGATTTCTCCCAATGTATCGTTATTCCAAACAATTTTGCCAGAGAGACAGTATAATGTAGTGCTGTTACCAGAAAATGCTTGGTGGGGGGCGGTAAGGAGCCAGTCATCCAGACATGGAAACACCTGGAATCTTTTTAGTCTCAAGTGAGCTGTTACCAGTGCCATGCATTTCGTAAACTCTCTGGGGGCTGTACAGAGACCGAACATCAGGGCATGGAACTGATAATGACTGGCTCCTAGCCAGAAGCAAAGTAGACTCCTGGAGCGTTTGTCCATTCTGATGTGGTAATACGCATCTCAGAGATCTATAGAGCCCATCCAATCGCCTTCTCTTAAAAAAGAGAGACTGGACTGAACCAGTCCCTTTTCTTTTTTGGCACCAAAAAGAATCTGAAGTAAAATCCGGATCCGCGCTGGTCTGGTGGGACTGGTTGGATGACTCTCTTTTGAGTCAGCTTTATAATCTCTGAAGCTGCTTCTTCCCTTTGACTGGGTGGAACGTCGGGAAGTTTTCTTGGGAAATTTAGCTGATAAGGGGAATGGTGTAAACTCTGGTGATAATGTGCTGCACCCAATGATCAGTGGTGACGGATTGCCAGGCAGCTTGGTGCAGAGAGAAACGACCCCCGACTGCTCCCAGAGGTAAGCAGGCTGCTCCTCAGGAGCGCTAAGGCTGTCTAGAGAAGGAATCCCCAGAGCCCTGATTACGAGGACCCCCTATGCCTCTATAGGGGCATCTTCCGGAGTTGTTACCCCCTCTGCCTCTGGGAGTATCATCACCACGTGCGGCACAGAAGGGACCCTGAGATTTCTTATGTTACATCGTTCCACTCCTTTGACTCCTGGAGAAGGTACGTTGAGGGTTGGAAAACTGTAGGCCTACAGCAGATAGGGTCTTTCCATCTTGCTCGCACCTGGCTAGCGTGTCCTTCACTTTGGAGCCAAAAAGGGACGAAGCTTCGATGGGAGCATTCAGAAAGGAAGACTTGAAGGGGTCCCATGAGGCCACAAATACGCAACCATGCATGAAGCCCCATAACAATGCCCGAACCCCGCTGCGCTAGCCGCCCCTTCGGTTGCATGTGACAGCAACTCATTGACGCGTTGGATATTAACGCCAGGGTTGTGAGCTGCGAGGCCACTTTGTCCCTGACCTCATCAGCCAACTGTCCTGCAAGCGTCCCAAAGAGTTCGGAGATCAAGTCCCGCTGGAGCCTCGTAAAATGTGCCAAATAATTCATGGACCGTATGGCAAAGGTCCCTGATGCAAAAACACGCTTCCCAAGTCTGTCCACCACCCGGGACTCCCTGTTGGGCAGGTGGACAGCGGAACTTTCCTCAGCCAAATCCTTTTTCGTGGCCGCCACCGCCACCACCATAGCATCAACTGGTAACCCTTTGGACCAATGCGGGTTCTCCTCGGGAGGGGAAAGAATTTTGTCTGGTCTCCGAGGGATCACCTCAATGGAATCAGGGTTCTTCCAAGCGTGCTGGACGAGCTCATCTGCAGGCGGGGTCATCCAAGAGGTAGGAGGCCAGACACGAAAAGCTGCAGGAACACGGACTCCTCAGACGAAGGGTTGGAGGGCTTCCAGTCACCTCTCTGCTTTAACATTTCTAGGATGTCTCCAAAGGAGACATCATCAGGAGGTGACTGTGGGGACCCTTCACCATTATCGTAATCCGTGTCTTCCATTAAGGACTCCTCCGATGAGTCCATGTGCTTCCTCTTGCATGTCGTCTTTCGAGGGGTCTCCTTAGTGGGGGTCTTTGAAGAGGACTTGGAAGAGCAGGTACCCTGAACAAGGGTGTCATGCGGCTTCTCTGCCCAGTGCCCCAGGGTGGTGGTGTGTGACAACTGTAGCTCAGAGGGTGAAAACTGGGGTTCCAACATCGAAGGAGTGCTGCCAGAAGCAAGAGCCCGCTCCATCATGAGGAAGGCAGGCCTGCCCGAAGAGGGATGGGAGCCCGGAACCAAGAAAGACAACCTCGGGACCAGGGTCACACCTGCTCCGACGAACCCGACCCCACGGATGGAGCCTCAAGCAGGATCGGCGTGGACACAGCTATCGGCACAGAGGATGGAACCGAAGAGAAAGTTGGGCTCCGTACCCCGGGGCCAATGCACCCATCCCTCAATCCCCACATTGAGGAAGGACCAGTTCAGAGGGAAACGAAGACCAAAGGGACAAACTCAAAGCCGGAGTGAGATACACCGTAGGCGCCGAGGTGATGGGTTCCAAGAAAGATGCCGGAGCAGAAGGCTTTGGAACCAAGATGGTCGAAGGAGGAGTGTAAGATGGTGTCAGTGGATAAGGCAACCCAAGACCTGCAGGTGGATGGGTGTTAGAAAGTGAGGGAATCCCTCTGGCCCCTGGCTAACATCAGCTGGTCTACAAGCTGCACCACTTCGTGTTTAGAAAGGCTCATGGTGGATCTAGTGGACAATCGGGACAGGGAGTCAGGATGTTCGATGAAGGGGCTATACGCTTAGCCCAGAAATGGATCTACGGAGGGGGAGTACTGGGTCCTTGGTGCAAGGTCTGCCAGCACCAATGTCTCTAGTTTTGAGACTAGAAGTAAAGGGGTCAAATCCAGTGAGGTCGGTACAATGCTCGGTGCCGAAGTGGCACTCTGAGCTGAAACGGTCGGTTCCAAAATAGAAACTGACGTAATTGGTGTGCCTTGAGCCTAAGTGGCCACAGGTGCCGAAGTCGAAATAGGAGTAGGAAGGTCTATGACTGGTGACAGAGGCATGACCGGTGCCAAAACGGGCGCCAGTATCGATGGTTTTGAGATGGTCGGAGCCGAAGAAGATGGAGCAGAAGAGGCTGATTTATGCTCCGAAGATGACTTTGGGACCTTTAATTAACCAAGCTTGCTCTGATCACCCGATGGTGAAGAAAGAACAGAGTGGGATCTCGCTTTGTCCTTAGAAGGGGGGGTTGAGACCTCCATCACAGAAATGGCCTCTGAGAAGGGAGACTTGAGTAACCCTTTCAGAATGAGTTTATTTTTGCGCTCATTAAGAGTGCGTTGACTGAAACTCTGACATGTACTCTGACTAATGTCACATGGAGTTTGCACCAAAAGGTGGGACACTCCCTAACAGTATACACAGTCATCAGGAAAATCACTGTTAGGTAACTTGCCCTTACATGAAGTACAATGCTTAAAACCTGAAGTACCCTTCTTATCTGACAACTTGATAGAGAAAAAAACACCACAGGCCAACTGTATAATCCAACTATAATCAAAGTTAACTCCGTTCAAAAAAGTCACAAATATAACAATACACTGGTATGATAGAGAAAAGAAAGAAAACACCTGAATAAAAGACAGCTAACAGGTTGAACAATACAAACTATGGTATTGAAAAAATACCACAAGGGTAAGGGAGGAAAAACCAAGGTCAGACAGAAGAAAAGACACTAGGAAAAGCTAATCGCTTAATAAAGATATCCAAAACTTTTCATACAAATATAAAAAAAGTTTCACTTAGCTGAGAGCTCGGCCTGAAACATAGCTTTACAGCTACGTGGAAAACAAGATCTGAGGTAACAGGGAGAAGGGTAGAGACTTGGCTCAAGAGTTTTTTGGCTGGCGCAAGCTTGGTAAAAAGGCCGACTTGGTTCCGAGGGCTCGGAATCAAATCCATCAGTGATCAATGAAAGAAGATTAACATCATCAGATTTAAGCTTAATGAGCAAGGCGACTGCATGTTTTTTAGTAAAAGACCATGTTTTGGGCACAAACTACTATTTTGCATTGACCGAAGCCATTCAAAGCATAACTACAGTTTTTCAAAGTACCTTAGGTGTGCAAAGTGTTTGCAGAATGTGTGCTTTATTACAGTGCAATTAAGAGTTTGCTGTGTGCAAAGTAGTTATACTGCAAAGTGCAGTCAAAGTACAGCCATTTCAAAAAGTTTCTTGAGCTGTGTATATTAACTTTAAGTGCCGCCTTTTCAAAGGGTTTCTTACACTGTGCAGAGTGATTTCGCAAAGTACAGCCATTGTGAAGGGTTTTGTGCTGTGTAGTTTATCTGTGGGCTGCATTCATCTCAAAGTGTTTCTTACTCTAAGCTTTTTGTGCTATGTACAGTTTTCTCACAAAGTAGTTATTTCGAAGTATTTCTTAAACTGATAAAAAGTGGTTTCACAAAGTACAGTGATTTCAGTGTGTTCTTGTGCTATGTGGACTTATTTGGCAAAGCGCAGTTATTTCAATGAGTGTGTTGTGCTACAGGGCATAATTACAAGTACTGGCATATATATTTTTGTGTATATGTCCGTACATAATTCCAAGCATCTTCACTAATGTGTGCTGATATGATAGAGGTATTTCGCAGACCAAGTCCACTTGTGTTTGATCATAATACAGCAGAGAATTGGAGAGTACTCGAACAGGAATATGACATTTTCATACAAGCAGCTTTTTCTGACACAGATGCATGTACAAGGGCATTCATTTTGCTTAACTTAGTTGGGTCAGAGGCTAGTGAAAACAGTGTTAATTTGTGTATGCAACAGAAGTATATGCAGGAGAGGGGGAAAACTGCCATATTGTGGTACCGACTGAAACAAGGGAGGAACCGGAGTGCTTAAAACTTAAATTTAGAGAAATGTGCAACCTCCAGACAAATATTACACTAGAGAGGCACATTTTATACAAGAGACCAAAAGCCAGGTGAAACTTTTGCAGCTTATATCACTGACTTGAGAAACAAAGTTAAAACGTGCAGACTTGGTGACTTGAAAGTTAATAAATGGCAGGCTTGTGTGTGGTGTTAATAGTGCTGCAGTGAGAATGATCTTGCTTCTTGACAGTGATTTAACGTTAAGCAAAGCCATACCAGATTTGTTAAATCCATGAGCTCAAAGAAAGACACACAAGTATGCTTGCAATTGATAAAAGCATGGTTTCAGCAGCATCTAGAGCAAACGTAGACAGCACGCAACACGTGGCAAGCAGAAACAGGCCTAAGCACATGGTGGCTGCAATGCCTGTGGGTTCCCATGGGAGGACTCATAGCTTTCTAGCGTGTTCCAAGACTAGCTCAGTAAAAACGGTATGCTCACACCAGTACAAGGGTGAGTCAGCAAAACCAAAGTCAGGTCTCATTGTTAACTGTGGTGCCAATCTTGTGATTCTAAAAGAGAGAAGTGCTTAGCATTTGGTCAGCAATGCCACAAATGTAAAAAATTGAACCATTTTCAAAAGTTTTATAAATCAAGTAAGTCTCATTCAGTTATTAAGAAATGTCACTCAAAAAAACAAGTTGATCATGTAAAAAGCTGCAACCCTACTTTCTATGTAGACAGTGTATCAGTGGTTGGTGAAAAGGTTAATGCAGTAGATTTGTTAGCAAAGAATGAAGTATTTTGTACTGTCCTGATCAATGGCAAACCCACACAGCTCAAAGTAGACAATGGTTCAAAGTGTAATTTAATGCCAGCAGAAAAATTTGCTGAAGTGAGGGCTGGTGAGCAACTTAATTTGGCCAATTATACAAAACTTGTGGCTTATGGAGGTGAAGAGATCCAAACCGAAAGCTCAGTACAACTTTCATGCTATTCGGCTGGGAACATTACAGCTTGCAATTTTATGTAGTCAGAAGACCTGTGCAGTCATTATTAGGTCTCAGAGACAGTTTAAGAATGAAACTGCTTTTTTTTTTTTTTTTTTTTTTTTACCAAAGAAGTACATCATGTAAGCACATGCTCCAGTTCCAGCTTTACTGACACTATTTTCTCAGTGTATGCTGATGTTTTTGACGGCAAGCTATGCAAACTTCCAGCTGTGTACTCTATGAAACAAGACCCAGAGGTCAGTCCAGTGGTCAGACTATCAAGGACAGTTGCAGTAGCTATGCAGGACACAGTCAAGGTCCAGTTAGACAAAATGGCACAGCAAGGTGCGATATGTCCAGTCACAGAACCAACTGAGTGGTTGTCTGCCATGGTAGCTGCTCATAAGAAAAATTTAGATGAAATCAGAATATGCATTGACCCAAGAGACTTGAATAAGGCATTAGAGAGACATCATCCTATGAGTACAGTCGAGGAGATTGCCACCCTCATGCCAAATGCCACTGTGTTTTCTGTCTTAGATGTAAGAGTTCATTTTGGCAAGTAATGCTTGACTGAAAATCTTAACTACTGACTACAGTCAGTACAACATTTGGTAGATACAGATTCTGCAGGATGCCTTTTGGAATAAATTCTGCCAGTGAAGTCTTTCAGCATGCAATGGAGCAAATTTTTTCAGGCTACCCATGTGCAATAGTAGTTGATGATTCACTGGTTGGAGGTAATGGTGAAGCAGAGCATGACAGAAACCTCAGGAAAGTTCTGGACAGAGCGTGTGAAGTGAATTTAAAGATCCTCTAAATGCAAATTCAGACAAGCAGAAATTACTTATGTAGGTACTTTATTTACCAGTACAGGCTTACGACCATGCCCTTCCAAGCAAGCAGCCACTCGAGAGATGCCAGCTTCAGACAATGTCCAGGCCCTACAGCGTTTTCCTGGTATGGTTAACTATTTGGGCAAATTTATCCCTAACTTTAGTGAGTTATCAACGCCTTTAAGAGAGCGGACACTCAAAAATGTTGCCTGGTCAAGGTTAGACCACCACCAGACAGCATTTGATAACCTCAAACAGCAAACTGCTAACCCGCCTACATTAAGATACTATAATCTCCACAAACCAGTAGTTCTTTCCCGTGATGCTTCAAAGTTCGGTCTTGGTGAAGTTATTCTTCAAGAGGGCAGACCTGCTGCCTGCGCATCTGGAACTCTTACCCAAACTGAGATGCAGTATGCTCAAATTGAGAAGGAACATTTGGCAATTGTGTTTGCAAGTTCAAAGTTCCATGATTATACTGATGGCCGAGCTATCCAGACAGAACCTGACCATCAACCTCTAGTCACTATTTTAAAGAAACCTATGCATTCAGCTCTAGCAAGACTACAAAGAATGATGCTCAAATTGCAAAAGTATAATTTCAAAATGGCCTATACAAAAGGTAAACTTCTTTATTTGGCTGCTACCTTATCCAGATCGCCCAGAAATACCACAGAACAGCTTGATGCAGAGAATTTTGATTTTGATGTCATGGAAGTGTGCAATTTTTCTACCACAAGACTTGATGAGGTGAGAGATCATAGAAAGAGAAGTGAATTCCGCTAAAGAACGCTCAGCAGAACAAAAACAATGTAAATATTGGAAGAGCGTTGCACCGCAAGTATTAGTATTTCATCTGAGTATTTAAAACTTGCTAAACAACCAAAATGGCGAAAAGACAGCTTCAAAACAACAGCTTCAATAACAGGCTTTTACCATGTTGAATCCACAATATATGAAATATAGAGCTTTGCTGTTGTAAAAGTCAAGTGGCATTGTAATTCCACAGCTTTAAAACATATGGATGTCATAAAAACAAAAAAACTAACATAAAAGTGAAGAACCCTTCTGATGTAAACAATGGACACGCGCTTTCAGCTTTTTCAAGAGGTTTGAAAAAGCTGAAAGCGTGGTCCATTGTTTACATCAGAAGGGTTCTTCACTTTTATGTTCATTTTTTCTGTTTTTATGACATCCATATGTTTTAAAGCTGTGGAATTACAACGCCACTTGACTTTTACAACAGCAAAGCTCTATATTTCATATATTGTGGATTCAACATGGTAAAAGCCTGTTATTGAAGCTGTTGTTTTGAAGCTGTCTTTTTGCCATTTTGGTTGTTTAGCAAGTTTTGAATACTCAGATGAAATACTAATACTTGTGGTGCAACGCTCTTCCAATATTTACATTTAGATCATAGAAAGTCTGATCCTATTTTGCAAAAGCTCAACCACGTCATCAAAGTAGGATGGCCGTCAAAGCAATCCTGTGTTCCGCCAGAAATGCAACAGTACAGTTGTGTACATTTACCATAAATGTAGATGTTCGAGTGTATTCACTGCTGCAGTCATTAACTTTGGGTAATCTGCTGGCAGGATGCCCTCAGTCGGCCTGAATTCCAAAGTCTTGGGTCAAGTGTCGGTTGCTGTCTTCTCTTCCATGACGTCAGGGGTATAAAACATGCAGCCGACACCATTTTCTTTAGTTTTTCTTGCCCCGATGTCTGGTGCCCCCAAAAAAGGTAGCAAAATTATATATATATATATATATATATATATATATACATATATATATATATATACATATATATATATATATATATATATATATATATACATATATATATATAAATATATATATATATACATATACAGACACACACACACACACACACACACACACACACACACACACACACACACATATACATGCATCAATATAAACTTTACCTTCATCTACAAGCAAATGCACCACATAGGTTGGAGAAGACAGGGAAGGAAAGATAAACTTCAGAATGACAGGGGGGACAGCAGGAGGGTAACCTGGACTTCAACAGTGAATACACTCGAACATCTACATTTATGGTAAGTGTACACAACTGTACTACGTTCTTCGTGTTTCACTGTTGCAGTCATTACATTTGGGTAGAATCCCAAAGCTATGGTTGGGAGGCTGGAGCTAAACAGCATTAGGTGCGGCTATAAGACCCTGTAGCACTGCAGTGGCAAAGCCTGTCCTGGACTTAAGAGTAGAGAGGCAAAGGGTAATGCTTTGTAAAGGTGTGAACAGAACTCCAAGTAGCAGCCTCTAAAATGTCCTTGATTGGTACTCCACTGAGAAAGGCTGCTGAAGTAGCTGCAGCCCTGGTGGAATGAGACCCAATGCCCTTGGGCACAGGTTTACCATGGTGTAAGTAGCAGAAACAGATGCAGTGGTTTATCCACTTTGAAACTGTCTGCTGTGAAATAGCCTTTACTTCTGATCCTGCAACATATGACACTAGTAATTGCTCAGTTTTTCTTAGAGCTTTTGTCCTGCTCAAGTAGAATCTTAGCTGTGTACGTCCAAGGAATGCAGAATTCTCTCCCCCTTGTTCTGCGGATTTGGATAAAAAGTTTGCAGATTAATTGTTTGGTTAAGAGCCACACTGGAAACCACCTTAGGCATAAAAGTAGGATTTGTCCTCAGAGACACCTTGTCTGGGTAAAATATGATAAAAGGCTCTACAGCCATGAGGGCTGTAGCTCTGAAACTCTTCTTGCTGAAGTAATTGCTAGTAGCAGAGCTGTTTTCCATGATAAGAACTTTAGATCAGCGGTAGCAGCTGGTTCAAATGGAGGCAGGGTGAGCTTTTCCAACACATAATTGAGGTCCCATGCAGGTAATGGTGATATTCTAGGAGGCCTTAAATTTTTGGCTCCTCTAAGATACTGCTTTAGTAAAGGATGAGAAAAGATTGGTGGCTTTGTTTTGCAATGAGCTGAAATGGCAGAGGCATGGATTTTGATTGATGAGAAAGATAGGCCTTTGTCAAGCATCTCAGTTAAGTATTGTAATATCCAAGGAATATTTGGTTCTGCTGTATCAGTTCCTTGTGCTTGATTCCAAGCACAGAATCTCTTCCATTTGTCAGCATAAGATTTTCTAGTACTAGGCCTTCTGGCTTCCAAAATGACATCGATCACAGCTTTACTGAGAGGTGTTGCTTGTCTGACTACATGATTAGCCATGCTGCCAGGTTCAGAGTCTGCAGTTGATTGTGCAGGATCTGATTGTTTTGCTGGGACAGTAGTTGTGGTCTTTGAGGCAAGGTCCAAGCTGGGTATTGAGCCAAGTTCCTTAGGAATGGGTACCAGTATTGGCGGGGCCAGTCCAGGGCAATTAATAACATCTTTGGCTTCTCTTATCTGACTTTTAGGAAGACCTTAGGTAGAAGAGGCAGAGGAGGAAAGGCGTAAACTGATAGGTTTTTCCAACTGAAGGATAGGGTGTCCACTTTCTATGCTTGTCTGTGATAAGTCCTTGTGCAGAATCTTTTCAAGTGATAATTTTGAGGAGAGGCAAATAGATCTATGTCTGGGCTCCACCATTTCTCTGTTATCATGCTAAAGACTTGTGGATTTAGTTTCCACTCGTGAAGATCCATAAGGTTTCTGCTTAAATCATCTGCTAGAGTGTTTTATTTTCCTGGAAGGAATTGAGCTTGAAGATGTATTTGGTAGGTCAAAGCTGTGTCCCACAGTGCCATGGTTAATCTGCAAAGGGGGTATGAGTGTGTGCCCCCTTTCTTGTTTATATACCACATGACTGTGGTGTTGTCCGTCTTTATCAGTAGTTTTCCTGGATGAAGTAAGTCCTTGAAGGCTGTTAGGGCATTCTTAACAGCTAGCATCTCTTTTTGGTTGATATGTAGATGCATTTGTTTTGGTGTCCATAAGGCCTGAATGCATCTTCCTGCCATGTGGGCCCCCCAGGCATAATCTGATGCGTCTGTTGTTAAGGTTTGGCTGGCAGGGGGTAGAGTGAAGGGCAGTCCCATGTTTTGGTGACATGCCTTTGCCCACCATAGAAACTAATGTTGCAGGCAGGGAATGAGAGGAATCACTGTTTCCAGACCGTGTGAATGTTGACTCCATAAACTTTTTAGGTACCACTGAAGTTTCCTCATATGCAGTCTTGCATATGGAATTAGTAGGATGCAGGATGCCATGAAGCCCAGAGCCTGCAGAATTTGCCTTGCAGAAGACTGGGTTTTTTTTGCCATCAGTTTGAAGTAAGCAGTCAGTTGCCTTTGCTTGTCTGGCTTGAGGTAAGCCATCTGGGCAATTGTATCCAAGCTTGCACCCAGGAATGTTATCTTTTGAGAGGGTACCAGTTGTGATTTATTTTCTTTTATTGTGTACCGTAGGCATGTTAGAAGCCTTTTCACAAATGCCAGGTGTCAAAGAAGAGTGTCCTTGTTCTCTGCTTGAATGAGACAGTCGTCCAAGTAAGGATATATCTGTATACTTCTTTGTCTGCAAAATGCAATTACTGGTGCCAGGCACTTTGTAAAGACCCTGGGGGCAGTAGATAAGCCAAAGGGCAGTGCAGAGAACTGGTAATGCATTAAGCCAGTCTTGAATCTGAGGTATCTTCTGCATGACTGTCTTATTGGGACATGCAGGTATGCCTCTTTTAGGTCTAAAGTCACCAGCCAAGCATTCGTGCTCAGCATGGGCAGAAGCTGCTGCAGTGTCAGCATTTTAAATTTTGGAATGTCCAGATATGTGTTCAAAATTGATAAATCCAGTATTGGCCGCCAGGCCTTGCCCTTTCTGGGTACCAAGAACAGTCTTGAGTAAAAACCTTGTCCTTTTTCCTGTTCTGGTACTGTCTAAATGGCCCCCATATCCATGAGGGACGTAAACTGTTTCTGTGCCTTTGCCCATTGATTTTTTGGCAGATCTGGCCAACCATTTGCCATTGGCAGAGTGGAAATGGAATCTCTATCCCTGTGATACAATGTTTAGTACCCACTTGTCCTGGGTTATTAACTGCCAATTTTGAGCAAACAGTGCTAATATTTTCCCCCTATGGGTGCTGCCAAAAGAGAAGTGCTTGGTGTAGGCAGAGGGAAGTCATTGGGATTGCTTTCTGTAGGTCTGCGCTTTATCTCCTCCAGATTTGGAGGTGGAAGTGCCCCACTGCTTTGACCTGTATGAATCTTGCGCCTGGTATCTGGAACTCTTAGGGCGTCTGGATTTGCCTCTCTGTGCTCTGTCTGACACAGGAAAGGACCAATTTTTTGTAGGCCAGTGTCAACTGAATCTTGGAGGCTGCACTTGTAAGAAGTCTTTAACAGTTTGCATAGACTTAGCTTTGTCTTCAATTTTCTTTAAAACCTCTTCTGCCTTAATACCAAACAGAGAATCATGCTGTAAAGGTGCATCTAGCAATTTAGCTTTAACATGATCAGGCAAATTTTGTTCCTTTAACCAGACATGCCTCCTAATCACAGGTCCAGTAACTGCGGTCCTGCAGGAGGCCTCTAAAGAATCAAAACCACATTGCAAAGTATGCTTTCCAACTTGTTCAGCTGCATGTAATAATTCCTGCAATTCTTTATTTTCTGCACATTCTGAAATCATCATCATTTCCTGTTTCAGCAATCCCATAACATGTTGTTGGTACTTAAGCATATGAAATTGACAGTTTAAGGCCCTGATTGCCAAGGTTGCAGATGTATAAACCTTTTTTCCCCATCTGTCTAGTGCCCTTGAATCTCTGTCAGAGGGGGGGGGGGGTAGGATTTTTTGCTGTTGAGGCCTTAACTCCCTTTGGACCCTGTGAAATAGTTTCAGGATCAGCAGCAGGGTTTCTAAATAAAAATATATGTGAGTCAAGGACCCTGTAATATCTGTCAGGCTTACTGGGAGCTGAAGGCAAGGAGTCAGGGTTCAAGCTCGACTCCGAAAACGCATCATCCACTATGTCTAAAACAGGGGGAATGGCTAAAGGCTTGTGCTGAGGGAGAAGAAGGAAGTCCCTGAGCCTCTTTTTTGATTCTGAGAAGTCTCAACTCTCCCAGTGAAAATGCTCCCTCAAAGTATGCAAGGTTTCTCCAAATGAATAATCCTCAGGAGGAGATGCAGATGGAATAGACTCCTCAGCATCAGGATCCTCATAGGTAGGTAAAGATAATTCCTGATCAGAAGAGGAATCAGAAGAAATGGAAACCTGATCTGAAGATTCATAATCAGTGTCTTGCCTAGGCCTCTTATCTGGAGGGGGATGGGTACCCCTGATCAAGGTCTTCAGCCATTTTGATAATCTGTTTTTTAGGCATAGAGGCCTGTGCACGTGGCTCATGCATCAGTTTTTTAGTTTTAGAAGTTGCTTTTGTCTTTGGTTTTGCAGCTGTCGTCGGTTTGATATACAAATGTTGAGGTCTGAATACACCTTCAAAAGCCGGTGCCTGCTCAGCGGCTCCAGTCCCATCCGAGGGAGATACATCCATTGGTCCAATACCTTGAGTATCTTGCGGCATGCCGGACTCCACATGGGTGTTGGTCGAGGCCTGCAACTCAGTGGGCATCAGGGGCTGCGAAAGTGCCTCACTGAGTACCGGCGAACCGGTGACTGGCTTAGGAGAAGCTTCGTCGTCAGTTTTGGATCTCGACTGCCTTTCTCTGTCCTTTTCTTTGCGTTTTTTATGTACTCCAGTAGTCGGATTGCTATCCGATGACATTTCTGGGTAGTTAAACCTGTTTCCAAAATACTTTGATGCAAAAATATACCGACGCTTAATAGTGCATTGGTTAAATCTAGCACAAAACCGACAGCCAGGCACGTTGTGATTAGGGCCTAGGCAAGGAATATAGTATAAATGGAAATCCTTATCAGGTATTTGCTTCCCACAAGTAATACAATTATTAACTTTTTCTGACATCGGTAAAAAGCAAGAAAAAAGTTTCCCCAATGGGGTACTTAGCTTTAGTGAAGACTTCGGTTCTGAAACTCAAACTCGAATATTTCAGTAGTCGGCCGACCGGCACTTGCAAAATGCTTCTGCTTCGGGCACCGCGCAGCAAGAAAGACTGAAGAAAATGGAGTCGCCTGCATGTTTTATACCCCTGACGACCTGACGTCATGGAAGAGAAGACAGCAACCGACGCAGGACCCAAGACTTTGGAATTCAGGCTGACTGAGGGCAACCTGCCAGCAGATTACCCAAATGTAATGACTGCAACAGTGAAACACGAAGAACATCTTACTTTCCATACAGAGATGAGATGATGGAAGATGGTACAATTTTCAAAGGTCCAAAAGTTATTGTTCCTACTTCTTTGCAATGTGAATACATTCAGATTTTGCATTGTGGCCACCCAGGTTCCGATCCTACCAAAATAAGGGCAACAGGATGAGTATTCTGTCCTTCTCTATCGAAAGACATTGATAAAGTGCTTTCTTCTTGTTCAGTGTGCAACAGTACTAAGCCGCATTTGCAAAAACAGCCATTTCAGCTAAGCCAAATTCCTGACCTACCTTGGTCAAGAGCAGCAACAGACATATTTGAGTGGAACAATCAGCATTACTTAGTGTTGGTAGACTCTTATTCTAACTGGTTTGAGATCGATTTGCTACCTAACCTAATGTCCAGTGCTGTTATTACTAAGATGAAATGTCATTTCTCAGTCCATGGTAGTCCACAGTTATTTCTGACAACAGTTCTCAGTTTACCAGTCAATTGTTTCAGAGATATGAAAAGAGTGGGACTTCATCCATGTTATTAGTAGTCATGTATACCCACAGTCAAATGGCCTTGCTGAATGTGCAGTAGAGAGGGCAAAGCAATTACCAGAGATGTCAAAGCATGACAATACGGATATCCTCTTGAATTTATATACCCCGTGACAACCTACTTGGCTTGCCTGCTCAGACACTTCTATCTAGGCAAACCAGAACAACCTTGCCTATTAGTTCTAGTTTGATGGTGCCTAATGCTAAAAATATCGGAGCAATCAAAGGCCAACTTTTTAAGAAGCGTTCTTCTCAGAAGTCCAGCTATAATAAAATGATCAGATATCTTTGTCTGTTAAAAGGAGAGACAGTGAGGATGCAAACAGGGAAAGGCTTTGATCGAATCAAGTGAGAGGTACATGTGCCAAGCCGAGATCCTAATTAGTGGACTCTGAGGGTATAGAATACAGAAGATACCACAGACATTATCTTCCTTGTATCAGAAACTATATTGCAACATCGTTCCTTTGATACAGACTCTAAATCCAAGAGCAGCCCTGACTATGTTCATACCGAAGAACATGTCTCAGTATCCATTTCCGTTCCTAATGATGTCCCAGTTGTCCACAAAGTTGAACACTCCTTGAAGACCGTCCTTGTGGCTAGGTCCAATTCTTTTATGTTACACAAACAGGTCGTACTTCCAGATCTAGTGTAAAATACATAGCAACCTGGACATGATTGTTTTGTGTGCGTCTAATTTTGTGTGACTGCATGCCAAATAATAGGTTCTGTATAACTGCATCTCAAAAGATCATTTCTGTAAATTGCATGTCATCGAATACTGTCATTTAGAATATGGACTATTTCACAAAGAGGAAGACTGTAGATCAGAGCGTGCACATGTAACTTTAAGAAGCATTTCCAGATGTAAGCACTTGGATATAAAAATAGTGAGCAATTGCAAGCAGCAGTGCCATTTTGAGAGAACAGCCAAAGTGTTGACATGTAGGAGTGTAGTAGCCAGCCTGTTATAAGTTTAAGTTACAGAGCCTCATTTCTGAAGTGTTTGTATGTAATAAGAACCCACGAATGTTGGTCTGTTTTATCCTGACCAGACAAGAGACACCTGGTACCCCAAAATGCTGGGAATGCCAACAGAATTTGGCTGAAGCCGGTGTTTCTGGCACCAAATCGAGAATCTTTTCCATTTGGCTGAGTAAGATTTTCTAGTGTTAGGCCTTCTAGACTCTTAAAATTGGTCTGCACCTACTGATTCAAGTTGGAGGTACAGTAGGGCGCTGTGGAATAAACCAGGCTGAGAATCTGCGGGTTGGAGTGCGCAATCCTCCCCTTGCTCTGGGTGAGGAGGTCCACCCTCTGGGGTAATATCAAAGGCTGTTGATTGGTAAGCTTGAGTAGGAGGAAAGTACAGTTTTGTACCTACCATAAATGTAGATGTTCGAAGATCCACATTGCTGCAGTCCTTACACTTGGGTAGTCCGCTGTCCTCGGTCGGCCCGAATATCAAAGTATAAGGCTGACGTCGGTCAAGGCGCATTAGACTGACATCAGGACGTCAGGGTACAAATGCGCATGACCGACGTCATATCCTCAGTTTTTTCTTGCCCCAGATGTCAGAAGACCCTAAAAAGAAAGGTCAAAACCAAAAGACAGCAAACAACCAACCAACCACCCTTGCACTAATAATATGTACAATATATACAATATACACAATATTTACAACCCAACCCACACAACCGCCTCTAACTACAGAGGGAAGGAGGGTAAATTGGACTGCAGCAATGTGGATCTTGAACATCTACATTTATGGTAGGTACAAAACTGTACTATGTTCTTCATCTCACATTGCTGCAGTCCTTACACTTGGGTAGAATCCCAAAGCAGAGGTAAGGGAGGATGGCAAAACTATAAAGAAGCAGGAGCTGCCAAAATGCCCTGTAAAATAGCAGTGGCAAAACCAGCCCTAGATTTAGAGTAAAGTGGAAGGTGATAATGCTTAGAGAAAGTATGCACTGAACTCCAAGTAGCTGCCTCCAAGATATCTTTAGTTGCCACCCCTTAAAAAGCTGTCAGTGGCAGTAGCCCTAGTGGAATGAGGCCTAATCCCAGCTGGAATCTCCTTGCCATGATGGGAATAACAGAAAGCAATGCAAAACCCAATCCACTTAGAAATAGTTTGTTTTGACACAGGCTTGCCCTGAGAGCTCAAAGCTAAAGAAACAAATAACTGCTGAGACTGCCTGAACCCTTTAGTTCTGCTCAAATAATATCGCAACTGCCTGTGTACATCTAAAGTGTGCAAAATCTTTTCCCCTTTATTTTGGGGATTTGCATAAAAAGTAGGCAAATGAATAGTTTGGTTTAAAGCCACACTAGAAACCACTTTAGGCATAAAGGAAGGATTAGTACGCAAAGATACCCTATCCTTATGGAAAATTAAGAAAGGCTCAACCGCCATAAGGGCCTGCAATTCAGAAACCCTTCTTGCAGAGGTAATGGCCAACAAAAAGCAGTCTTCCATGATAAATATTTCAACTCGGTAGTAGCTGCAGGCTCAAAAGGTTGTAGAGTGAGTTTCTCCAACACAAAATTGAGATCCCAAGCAGGAGTAGGAGCTCACGTGGGTTCTTATATTCTTTGCCCCTCTAAGAAATTGCTTGAACAAAGTATGAGAAAACAATGGTGGGTCACAATCATAGTGAGCCGAAATTGCTGCAGCATGAACCTTAATAGAAGAGAAGGACAAACCTTTGTCCAGTAACTCAGTAAGATATTGAAGAGCCACACTTAAATTAGGCTCAGAAACATCAAAATCCTTTGCTGCACTCCAAAATAAAAATCTCTTCCATTTATCTGCGTACACTTTCCTTGTACTAGGCCTTCTAGCTTCCAAAATAACATTCAAAACTTGCTGTGGAAGTTGAGACCCTCTATGGTTCAAAACAGAATATGCCAGGCTGTTAGGTGAAGAGAGTGAAGCTTGACATTGAGCAAATGACTGTCCTCCTGAGACAACAGGTGTGGAATCGAAGGCAAAGGCCATGGAGGCTCCCGTACCAGACTTCTCAGTAATGGGTATCAGTGCTGTCGAGGCCAATCTGGAGCTATTAAAATCATCTTTGGCTTGTCCTGTCTGACCTTTAGAAGTACCTTTGGGAGGAGAGGCAGAGGTGGAAAGGCATACACACGAAGACTGCTCCAATTGAAAGAAAGAGCATCCACTTTCCAAGCTGTGGGATGAAACCTTTTCGTGCAAAACTTTGGCAGCTGGTGGTTTAGTGGAGAAGCGAACAGATCTATGTCTGGAGTTCCCCATGACACTGTCAATTTCTGAAATACATGAGGATCCAATTTCCACTAACCATTTAGATGAGCTCCCCAAGCTTTGTCTGAGGCATCTGTCGTTAGAATCTGACTCGCCTCTGGCCGGGTCACAGAGAGTCCCTTGTTTAGGTGACATTCCTGAGCCCACCACAAAAATTCCTTTTGAATGCAAGGTATTATTTGAATGACAGTGTCCAGATCCTGGCAGTGCTGTGTCCATACGTTTTTGAGATACCATTGTAGCTTCCTCATATGCAGTTTGGCATTGGGAAGCACCAGAATACAAGATGCCATGAACCCCAAGGCTTGAAGGACTGTCCTTGCAGTCAGCCTGGACTGATGAGACAATTGATGAAAGTAAAGGGAAAGATTCTTTTGTTTGTCCGGGGTCAAAAAGGCCATCTGGGATGCTGTATTCAGTCTTACACCCAGAAAGCACATGTCCTGAGAGGGTACTAGACTGGACTTTATTTCGTTCACAGAATACCCCAGGCATCTTAGCACTGCTATCACATATTCCAAATGATGAAGAAGCTCGTCCCTTCCTTGAGCCAGAATCAGGCAATCGTCCAAGTAAGGATAGATCTGTATTCCTTTTAGCCTGAAGAAAGCTATCACTGGAGCCAGAACTTTCGTGAACACTCTGGGCGCAGTAGATAAGCCAAAGGGCAATGCAGAGAACTGATAATGAGAAGTCCCAGCCCGAAAACGCAGATACTTCCTGCAACTCAGTCTGATAGGAACATGAAGGTAAGCCTCCTTGAGATCCAAAGATACCATCCAATGATCTTTGCCCAGCAGAGGTAAAAGCTGTTGTAACATCAACATTTTGAACTTGGGAATGTCCAGATAAGTGTTGAGGATAGATAAATCCAAAATTGGTCTCCACGTGTTCCCCTTCTTTGGTACTAGGAACAGGCGAGAATAAAATCCTAGGCCCACTTCTGGCATAGGGACCGGCTGTATGGCCCCTATTTGAAGTAACAGAGAAATTTGTTTGTGAGCCTCTATTCTTTGCTGAGGAGGAACGTCTGGCATGCCTTTGAAAGGAGGCAAGGTATGGAAATAAAACCTGTAACCTTGGAGTATGATATCCAATACCCATCTGTCTTGGGTAATTAAACTCCAATTTTCCTTGAAAAGTGCCAACCTTCCTCCCAAAGGTGCTGCCAGACGGGAAGGCTCTGGCAGCTGAAAAGGTAGGTCATTGGGTCTGTTTACGAAAGGACTGACCCCTGCCCTCACCCGAAGACTGTGCAGGTGAACTCCCTGTTCTAGGCCTGAAAGAACCCTGAGCTCTGCCCCTACCACGTCTAGATCTACCCCTAGACTGGGAATCATAAGAAGGATACGTCCACCCCTTGGTAGGCCAATTTCTACTAAACTTCGGAGGCTGAACCTGCAAAAAATCTTTAACAGTCTGCATAGACTTAGCCTTGTCTTCCATTTTCTTTAAGACTGCCTCAACAGGTGAACCAAACAACACATCAGATTGTAGAGGAGCATCTAAAATCCGTGTCTTAACATGGTCAGATAAATTCTGATCCCTCAGCCAGGCGTGCCTGCGAAGAACTGACCCAGTGGCAGCCACCCTAGACGAGGCCTGTACAGCATCAAAACCACATTGCAAAGAATGCTTACCCACCTGTTCAGAAACATGTACTAAATCCTGTAACTCTTTACACTCAATACCTTCCGCCAGAGCATCTACCTTAGACTTCAATTGAGAAAATAGATAGTTTTGGTATTTCAGCATGTGAAACTGGCAATTCAAAGCCCTCATAGCTAGGGTGGAAGAAGTATAGACTTTCTTTCCCCATCTATCCAAAGCCCTGGCCTCTTTATCTGGAGGAACCGGATTTTTAATAACAGAAGCCTTAACACCCTTAGGCCCCTGACTAACAGTTTCTGGGTCCGCCCTAGGACTCTTAAAAAGATACTTATGAGCTTCAGGCACCCTGTAATACCTATCCGGTTTAACAGGAGCAGGAGGCAAAGAATCAGGATTAAGAGAAGCCTCTGCAAACACATCTTCCACAACATCCAGAACAGGAGGTATAGCCAAAGGCCTATGCTGGGGTAAAAACAAAAATTCCCTAAGCCTTTTCCTGGAATCAGAGAAGTCCTGACCTTCCCACTTAAAATGCTCCCTCATGGAATGAAGAGTCTCTGAAAAAGAAAAATCCTCAGGAGGAGAAGCAGAAGGAGTAGAATCATCCACCTCAGAATCAGAATAATACTCCTGCAAGTCTTCAGCCGAAGACTCTGAAACATCCGAAGCCTGCTCAAAACTCCCCAACTCAGGTTCCACCCTATGTCTCTTATCAGGAGGGGGCAAAGAACCTCTAATCAAAGTAATCAAATCTTCTGCCATTTTAAGCATATGCTTCTTGGGCACAGATCCTGAAGAACTAGGGGTGACACCAACTGAAGCTAAACCTGGCCTGCCTCTGGGAGAAGCCTTGGAAACAGAAGGAGAGGGCCTAACCACCCTAGGAAGGGAGGGGAGTACAGTAACCTGAGAAGCCCCGTCAGCCTGACCTGCCTCCTGAGAGGCCACATCCTGCAATAACAAAGTCTCCCCCTGGGACTCCAGAGAAACCTCCGGCGGAACCCCGGGTCCACCGACACCTCTAAAGAACCGGCGTCCGGTACGGACGGCTCTTCTAGCCTAGGCTTAGCTGCTTTGTCCTTGCGCTTCTTCGAAGAAGCGGACGTCGGAGCATCCGACGGCATATTATAATTGCACCGCTTCCCGAAGACTAACCTGGCACAATCTAACCTTCTCTTAATAGTGCGCTTATTGAATCTAGCACAAAAGCGACACCCAACAATGTCGTGCTCAGGCCCTAAACAAGGAATACACAAAGTATGATAATCTCTATGCGGTATCTGTTTCCCACAAGAAATACAGTTATTCACTTTTCTGACATCCGGTAAACCACTGAGGCAAGAAAAAACTAAAATATTCCCCAACGGGGTACTTAGCCAACTTTGACTCGGTCTGAAACTCCGAATTCGAAAACTTTCAGAACGCCGAACGGCACTTGCAACGCTGCTTCTGCATCGGACCATGCGGCAAAAAAGACTGAGGATATGACGTCGGTCATGCGCATTTGTACCCTGACGTCCTGATGTCAGTCTAATGCGCCTTGACCGACGTCAGCCTTATACTTTGATATTCGGGCCGACTGAGGACAGCGGACTACCCAAGTGTAAGGACTGCAGCAATGTGAGATGAAGAACATCAACCAGTGCTGCTTCGGCCAGACCGGTGCTATCAGGATAGCCTTTGGGCCCTCCTCATTGATCTTCAGAAGCACTAGAGGCAACAGAGTAAAGGTGGGAAGGCATAAGTGAAAAGGTGGGTCCAAGGGAAGGAGAAGGCATCTGTTCTTCATGCAGATGTCTCCCCTGCCCTGCTGCAGTACTTCTCCAAGTAAAGAGTGTCCTTGCTGGCAAACATGTCTCACCTGGTGGATCCCCCACTGATTTGATATTGAGTAGAAAACTTCCGGATGGAGATGACATTCATGGGGGTGTGTCAGATTCCTGCTGAGGTGGTTTACCAGGGTATTCTTTTCGCTGGGCAAGTATTGTGTCATGACATGTAGGCCTAGGGATTGTGATGTCTCCCATATTTACATGCCTAGCTGGCACAGGGGGTAGGAGTGCATGCCTTTCTGCCTATGTACCACATGACTGTGGTGTCTGGACTACTAGGACTCCTGGGTCCCATTTCTCCTTGAAAGCCATTAAACCATTTTGTACTGCCATTAGTTTTTTCCAATTTATGAGTCTCATTCTGTGTTGAGCAGGCTATAATCCTTGAGTTTAGAGATACTGGATGTGGGTCCCCATGATGACTCCAAGGCATCTGCGGTGAGGATTTGGACATGGGGCAAAAATCTGAAATGTACGCCCTGATTTTGGGTGCAAGCTGGTACCTACCATGTGAACTACTGCTTGAGGCAAGGTATCAAAGGTATTTGTGCATCCAGTGACAGACAGTTCTGCCACTGCACGCTTTTCAGGTACCGCTGCAGCTTCCTAGTCTGCAGCCTGGATTGGGGTACCATGAGAATACAGGATCTCATGAAACCCAGTGCTCAGAGGAATTCCCTGGATGTGATGCTCTGATTTTCTTGTATTTGTAAAAAGTAACTGGTTAAATAGGTGGCCTTGTCTGTGTGGAGGAAGGCCCTCTGGAGGTAAGAGCCCAGGAGAGCTCCCAGAAAGACTTTCTGTTTGAATGGGACCAGGCAGTATTTCGTGAGGTTTAGAGTGAACCCCAGAGAAGGCAGGAGGATCCTGTGTGAATTTCAGGACTTTGTTAATCTTTGGAATGTCTGTAGCCTGTATTAGGTAATCGTCCAGGTAAGGGTAAATCTGGACCCCTTTGGTTCTGTAGTAAGCAATGATTGATGCCAAACACTGCATGAAAACCCTTGGAGCAGTAGACAACCCAAAAGGCGGTACTGAAAACTGAAAGTGACTGGAGTGTGCTCTGAAGCAAAGAAAGCTTCTGTGTGATTTCTGAATACGAACATGTAAGTAGGCGTCCTTTAGGTCTATTGAGACCATGAAAGCCTGAGGAGTTATCATGGGCCGTATTTTTTTTTTTTTTATTTTTTTTTTTAAAGTGTCAGCATTTTGAACTTTGGTATCCTGAGGAATCTGTTTAAGCTGCTGGACAGGTGCAGGAAAGGGCACCAAGATCCTTCTTTTCTTGGGACTAGGAATAACCTTGAGTAAAAGCCTTTCCCTCTTTCTTCCTCTGGAACTGGCTCCACTGCACCCCGAGAGCACAGAATTTGTATCTGTTAGAGAGCCTGAGTTTTTTTATTCCGGGGGGGTAAACCTGAGTATACTAAGGGTTCTTTGAAAATGAGGTTGTAACCATTTGCAATAACGTTTAGAACTCACTGATCTGAAGTAATGTGGGTCCAGTTTTGGGAGGAAGACAGATGTCTTCCTCCTAGTTTTGGGGTGGTGGTGGTGGGGGGGGGGGGTTCAGGCACCTAGGCAGTGAGACATTTCCCTGTGGTACATTTGGATGGGGACACACAACTGAAGGGACATTCAGCTGCAAAGAATTATGGCCATGGCTCACTCCCTGTAGGCAAAGAAAAGAATTCTGTGCCATGCCCACAACTTCAATAACTAAATGCACAGGGGGGAAAATAATGTCCATGGCTGCCAAGGTGACAACAGGCAGTAAGGCAGGTATCAGCAGCAAGCTGACCACTGGCCATGTCAGTGACAGTAAAATTCCAGTGCACAATGGGCAGTGACTTTATAACTGGTGTTGTGGACCACTACCCCCTTCACAGTGTGTAGGGAACATTGCCTAAACTGCATATTGGAGCACAAATGTGACTGCAGTAGCACGATAGATTTCCCCCATGCTATAGTACACTTCTACATGTTGTAGTTACATAAGCATGTACTATACACTGATCACACGACTCATTACTTCTTCCAGCCCACATACACTTTATTATTAAAGCTGTGGGCATGGCAATGTGTGCTTCTCTTTGCCCACACGGAATTTGCAACAGCCACATTTCTCTGAAGCTGAATGTCATTTCAGCCATGTGTCCCCAACCAAATGTGCCACAGGGAAATGTCTCACTGTCTAGGTGCCTGAACCCTGTGGTGGGAGGGTGGAGTGAAGGGAGTGTGTCATAATTGCTCTCTGGCTGGGGGATGTGATCTAGAACTCCCTTGCCTGGGTGTTTCAGAGGTCCATTGCCTTGATCTCTGTTGGTGATGCCTTTGCTTGGAAGTTCTGTCCTTTTGAGGCCTTCTCTGTTTACTCCTAGGCTGGGTACGAAAAAAAAAAAAAAACAATGCTTGGCTGGAAAGTTCCTGCTAAACCTAGGTGGCTGTACGTGCAGGAAGTCTAACTGTTTGCAAGGACTTTGCCTTGTCTTCCATCCTTTTGAGTACTGGTTCAACTGTTGGTCCAAAAAGTCTGCTTTTGTCAAGGGGAGCGTCCAAAAGGTTAGCCTTTACATGATCAGGGAGAGATTGCTTCACAAGCTGTGCATGTCTCCTAATCACTGAACCAGTGACAGCTGCCCTGCCAGATGCCTCCATGGCATCATACCCACAATGCAAAGTGTTTAGCTACCTGGGAAGTGGAGTGACAAGTCCAAAAGTTCCTTAGCCAGATTTTTATCCCCCATGGATGAAATCTTTTATTTGAGTTGATCTAGGATGGTTTGCTGATATCTGATCATATGGAATTGACAGTTGAGGGCCCTCACAGATAGCGTAGCAGAGGTGTATATCTTTTTCTGAACATGTCTAGGGCCCTACTCTCCTTGTCTGTGGGCAGGGGATTCTTGGAGGTACTGGCACTGGCCCTGGCCCCTTTAGGCCTTGGAGTAACAACTTCCAAATCAGCCAAAGGATTTTTAAACAGATACTTAAGGGTGTCTTGTACCTAAAAGAATCTGTCTGGTTTGTTAGAGGCAGGGGAAAGTGAGTCAGGGTTCATGAAGGCATCCTGGAAAACATCCTCTACCACATCCAAAATGGGAGGAATAACTAAAGGTTTGTGTAGAACAGTGTGTGTGTGTGTTGTGACTAAGAAGCATTCAAAGTGAGGGCATGTGCGTATGAATAGAGGGCACGTGAGGCAGAACTGCATTTTGAGTGAACAGCCAGACTGTTAACAAGTATGAGTGCAGTAGTCAAGTCTGTTAATAAGTTTATTTAAGTTACTAAGCGTCAATCCTGATGTGTTTATATGCAATAAAGCTGCATGAACCGAGCCTAGAACAGTTTGTCTGTTTTATCCTGACCGGACAAGCGACAGTTTATGTTCAGAGAGGTCCAAGAACTCCCTAACTCTGTTCTTGGACTGGGGTTAATCTTGTACTTCCCACTGAAAATGCTGGTTCATAGCATGAAGAGTTTCCCAAAAAGTTTGGTCCTCTGGAGGCAACGCCAAGGGAAGGTTCTCCTCACAATTTGATTCCTCAAAGGATGTGTAAGAAGGTGCTTCCTCTAAGCCAGAGTCTTCAAAGTCTGAATGCTCCTCAGATAGTAAGGGATCTGTGTAAATATCAGTATAGTCATCCCTTTTCCTTTTTCCAGGGATGGGTTCACCTGTGGTCTGTCTGGTCCTTACAATGTTTAGGAAGTCCTCAGTCAGCTTAATCTAATCGTGTTGGGATCCCAGTAACTAGCAGCCCGTAGGTCTAGGTGGAGGCCTTGCCACACTGCCTTTCTTTAGGGTTTGGCCTTAGGCCTAGGTGCTTCCAATGTCCTAGAGCCTGACTCTGTGGAAATGCTCCAGCGTAGGCCTAGGCCTCACTGTACTGCCAGTTAATGAGCGCTCGCCGGAAGCAGTGGCCTGTTGAGTGACCTCAGACCCAACCAATGAGCTGAAAAGTACAGTTGTGTACACTTACCATAAATGTAGATGTTGGAGTGTCTTCACTGTTGCAGTCATGACTGTAGGGTTCTCCCCTACCGGCAGGCAGTCCTCGGTCGGCCAGAATCCCAAAGTATGGGTCCGGCGTCGGCTGTTCAGCCATGCTCCCTGACGTCAGAGCGCCAGGAGTACAAAGCTGACAACCGACGCCATGTTCTCCAGTTTTTCTTGCCCCAGATGTCAGAAGTTCCAAAATGAGTAAGGTCCCATACCCTTTGCAAATACACCTCAGAAGAAGGGTGAAAAAAGGAACCACACAAAAGAAAAAATAAGAGGGGACAGGAGGGAGGAAGCAGACTGCAACAGTGAAGACACTCGAACATCTACATTTATGGTAAGTGTACACAACTGTACTATGTTCATCGTGTTTCACTGTTGCAGTCATGACTGTAGGGTAGAATCCCAAAGCAGAATGAAAGGGAGGTGGTCATAAAGTAGAGGGGGCGGCTATAGGACCCTGCAAGACTGCAGAAGCAAAGCCTGCCCTAGACTTAGAGTAGAGAGGTAGATTGTAGTGCTTGGAAAAAGTATGCACTGAACTCCAAGTTGCAGCTTCCAAAATGTCTTTGGTAGGAACTCCCCTGAGGAAGGCAGCAGAAGTGGCAGCAGCTCTGGTAGAGTGAGTCCTTATACTCCCTGGGATTTGCTTTCCATGGTGTGAATAGCAAAATCTGATTCCATGAGCAATCCATTTAGAAATGGTCTGTTTTGAAATGGCTTTACCTTGGGAACTTGAATCATAAGAAACAAACAATTGCTCTGATTTCCTGATGTCCTTGGTTCTGTCCAGGTAAAAACGTAGTCGTCTGTGTACGTCCAAGGAATGTAAGATCCTTTCCCCTTTATTTTGAGGAGTGGGGAAAAAAGTTGGCAAGTGAATAGTTTGATTTAAAGCCACTTTGGAAACCACCTTAGGCATGAAAGTAAGATTAGTCCTTAAAGACACCCTGTCTTGATGAAAAATAATATAAGGTTCTACAGCCATAAGAGCTTGCAACTCTGAATCTCTCCTGGCAGAGGTCAGAGCTAACAGGATGGCTGTCTTCCAAGATAAAAACTTGATGTCAGATGTGGCAGCAGGCTCAAAAGGAGGTAAGGTGAGCTTTTCCAAAACATAGTTGAGATCCCAAGCAGGAATGGGAGGAGATCTAGGGGGCCTTAAGTTCTTAGCTCCTCTGAGAAACTGTCTCATGAGCTGGTGGGAAAAGATTGGAGGGTCTGTATTATAATGAGCAGAAATAGCAGAGGCATGAATCTTTATGGAAGAGAAAGAGAGACCCTTATGTAAGAGGTCTGTCAGGTAAAGTAAAATCTGAGGAATGTTAGGAATAAGAGGATCAGAATCCGGAGTCTGCATCCAGGAACAAAATCTTTTCCATTTTCCTGTATAAGATTTCCTAGTGCTAAGACGTCTGGCTTCTAAAATGACATCCAAAACCTGCTTGGGTAAGAGAGAATGATTCAAAGACCCTGGATTAACCAGGCCGCCAGGCTGAGAGTTATGACATGGGAGTGTAGAACCTGACTCTGGTGTTGGGACAGAAGGTTCGGAGTCTGTGGTAAAACCCAAGGGGGCTCCAGACAAAGGTTTTTCAGTGTTGGGTACCAAAACTGTTGAGGCCAATTTGGGGTCAGCAAGATTATCATCTTGGGCTTGTCCTGTTTGATCTTTAATAATACTCGTGGAAGAGGAGGAAGAGGCGGAAAGGCATATCCAGAGAGGTTTATCCAACTGAATGATAGTGCATCCACTTTCCAAGCATGTTCGTGGAAAGTCCTGGTGCAAAAAATCTGTAGTTGATGATTGAGGTGGGATGCAAAGAGGTCTATGTGAGGACATCCCCAGACTGCAGTAATCATCTTTATTTCGGTGTCCAGCATCCATTCGTGTGGGTCCGAAAGGTTTCTGCTCAGACTGTCTGCCAGGAAGTTTTGCTTCCCTGGTAGAAACTGTGCTTGAAGGTCCAGATTGCAAGCTAGAGCTGTGTTCCAAAGATCCATGGCTAGTCTGCAAAGGGGATAGGAATGAGATCCCCCTTGCTTGTTTATGTACCACATAACTGTGGTGTTGTCTGTCCGTATCAGTAGTTGTCCTGGTTGTAGAAGATTCCTGAAGGCCAATAGAGCTTTCTGTACGGCTAACATTTCCTTTAAATTGATATGCAGGTGCTTCTGATCCTTTGTCCAAAGGCCCTGCAGACAGTTGCCCTGAAAATGGGCTCCCCATGCATAATCTGAGGCGTCCGTGGTCAGTATCTGAGTGGCAGGAGGCAGACAGAAGGGTTTTCCTTTGTTCAGAGTACATGCCTTGGACCACCAAAGGAATTCCTTTTGAAGACAAGGCAGGACGGAGATCAGTATGTCTAAACTGTGGCAATGCTGAGACCATACACTTTTAAGGTACCACTGTATTTTCCTCATATGTAGCCTTGCATATGGTACGAGAAGGATGCAGGAGGCCATGTAACCCAAAGCCTGCAGGAATCTCCTTGCAGATAGCGGAGTTAAAGTTGCCAAGGTTTTGAAAGTTGAGGCCAGCTGTAATTGTTTTTCGTATGTCAGAAATGCCATCTGGGTTGTTGTGTTTAGAGAAGCGCCCAGAAATATTATCTGTTGTGAGGGTGTCAAATTTGACTTTTTTATGTTTACAGTGAATCCCAGGAACTTGAGAAGATTCTGAACAAACTCTAGATGCTGGAGTAAGACATCCTTGCTGTCTGCCTGAATAAGACAGTCGTCCAGATAAGGGTAAATTTGAATTCCCTTGAGTCTGCAATAAGCTACTACTGGAGCCAGGCATTTGGTAAAGACACTGGGCGCAGTAGACAATCCAAAGGGCAGCGCAGAGAATTGATAGTGCCTCGATCCGGCCTTGAACCTGAGGTATTTTCTGCGTTCCTACCTGATGGGAATGTGTAAATATGCCTCCTTTAAATCCAAAGTCACCATCCATGCATTTTTGGACAGCATTGGAAGTAGTTGCTGTAGAGTAAGCATCTTGAATTTTGGTATCTCTAGAAAAGTGTTCAAGACTGACAGATCCAGAATGGGTCTCCATGAATTTTGCTTCCTGGGGACTAGAAAGAACCTTGAGTAAAAACCTTGTCCCATTTCTGAAAGTGGAACTAGTTCTATGGCTTTCATAGCCAAGAGAGCTTCCACCTGGTTTAAGGCTTCTGACCACTGATGTTTTGGAAGATCTGGCCATCCGCTTGGCCTTGGTAGGGTATAAAAATGGAATTTGTAACCTCTTGAAATTACATCCAGAACCCACTTGTCTTGGGTTATATGAGTCCAATTTAGGTGAAAAAGAGAATGTTTTCCTCCGAGAGGGGCTTCCAGGCAAGAAGTTCCTGCAGCCCAACAGAGGGAGTCATTGAGTCTGTTTCCTATGAGTTTGCGACCTGTCCTCTCCTCCCCTAGGGGTGGAAGCAGTCCACTGTCTTGGTCTATAAGAGGGTTGCGTTTGAGGCCTTCTTCGGGAGCGTCTGTATCTACCCCTCTGAGGCCTGTCTGAATTGGGAAAGGACCAATTTTTTGTAGGCCAATTCCTACTAAATCTGGGTGGCTGTACTTGTAAGAAATCTTTAACTGTTTGCATGGATTTTGCCTTGTCCTCCATCTTTTTAATCACCTCTTCAGCTTTAGATCCAAACAAAACATTATGCTGAACAGGAGCATCCAATAATTTAGCTTTTACTTGATCTGGCAAATTTTGTTGCTTTAACCAAGCGTGCCTTCTAATTACTGTGCCAGAGGCAGCAACCCTACAAGAAGCCTCTAAGGCATCAAATCCACAGTGTAAACCATGCTTCCCAACTTGTTCAGTGGCATGCATTAAGTCATGTAACTCCTTATCTGCACAGGCGGAAATGGAAGTAAGCTTCTGTTTTAGGACAGGAGAAATTGCTGGTATTTCAGCATATGAAACTGACAGTTTAAAGCCCTAATAGATAAAGTAGCAGAAGTGTGCACTTTTTTGCCCCATCTTTCTAAAGATCTGGAATCCTTCTCAGTGGGAATGGGGTTTTTAGCAGAAGCAGCCTTTACGCCCTTAGGACCCTGAGAAATGGTTTCAGGGTCAGCAGTAGGGTTCTTGTATAAAAACTGGTGGGAATCAGGAACCCTATAGTATCTGTCTGGCTTAACAGGAGCTGGAGGAAAAGAATCAGGAGTTAAGTTAGCCTCCGAAAAAGCATCATCCACAATATCTAAAACAGGAGGAATAGCCAGGGGTCTATGCTGGGGAAGAAGAAGAAAATCCCTTAGTCTTTTCTTAGATTCTGAATACTCCTGTCCTTCCCAGTGGAAATGTTCCCTCATTTCATGCAAAGTTTCCCCAAAAGAGAAATCCTCAGGGGGAGAAGCTGAAGGAATGGATTCCTCAGCATCAGAATCCTCATAAGGAGGGAAAGAATATTCCTGGTCAGAAGAAGAAACTGAAGAAACAGAAGCCTGATCAGAGGAGTCATAATAAACTTCCTGCCTTGGCCTTTTATCTGCAGGAGGATGTGAACCCCTAATCATAGTAAGTAAGTCCTCCGCCATCTTAAGTAACTGTTTCTGAGACTTGGGAGCTGGATCAGAAGAGGCCTGGGCTGCAGTCTTTGATTTGGAAGGAGTCTTTGCCTTTGTCTTTATTAGAAGCTGCGTAGGCCTGAAAACCCCTTCGGAAGCCGGTACCTGCACAGCGGCTCCGGACCCATCCGAAGGAGCACTGTCCGAAGGTCCTGCAACAGAAATATTCAAAGGCCTAGTTGGCTCCTCGTGGGTGTCCGTTTCGGCTATAGGTTCCGAAATGGCCGACGACAGGGGCTGCAAAAGCGCCTCACTGACGACTGCCGAACCTGAAGCTGGCTCTGCTTGTGCGATATCGTCTTATTTGGACCTCGGAGGCCTGTCTTTGTCCTTGCGTAGTTTGTGAACTCTGGTAGCCGGAACCGTATCCGACGACATTTTGTAATTAAAACGCCTACCGAAGTAATGAAATGCAAAATCGTACCTTTGTTTAATAGTACGTTGATTGAATCTAGCACAAAACCGACAACTAGCTACGTCGTGGTCAGGGCCTAAGCAAGGAATACAGTAAGAATGAAAATCCTTATGAGGTATTTGCTTCCCACATGAAATACAATTATTAACTTTTTCTGACATCGGACTGGAGCAAGAAAAAAAAGTTTCCCCAATGGGGTACTTAGCTTTGAGTAGGAGAAGAAAATCTTCGGACTGAAGTTTGTTTAGAAAAAATTGTCAGGAGTCAGCCGACCGGCACTTGCGAGCTGCTATCACCGCACGGCAAGAAAGACTGGAGAACATGGCGTCGGTTGTCATCTTTGTACTCCTGGCGCTCTGACGTCAGGGAGCATGGCTGAACAGCCGACGCCGGACCCAGACTTTGGGATTCTGGCCG
Source organism: Protopterus annectens (assembly GCF_019279795.1). Taxonomy (NCBI): domain Eukaryota; kingdom Metazoa; phylum Chordata; order Ceratodontiformes; family Protopteridae; genus Protopterus; species Protopterus annectens. The sequence goes on from NC_056729.1 coordinate 1,674,816,999, forward strand.
ACCAAGGACTGCCTGCCGGCAGGGGAGAACCCTACAGACATGACTGCAACAGTGAAACACGATGAACATCTGCGTGGAAGTTCATAGGTTGGTACTAGGCTATCGGCCCTAGGGCCTATACAAGCTTAGCTATAACAATTCCCTGGAAGAAACCGAAGGCATGTCAGACTCCAAATGGGTCTCGACAGAGGCCTGGATTGCCATTTCAAATGTCGAAGGGGGTTGCAAAGGTGCCTCACTTTCTTCAACAACTAGCATTCTAGCAGGAGAGTCAGGAGGGAAGCGATTGTCATCCGACAACTTTGGCTTAAGTTTCTTCTCTTTTCTGCACTTATGCAGCTGAAAATCAGGAAGACTGGCGGACACCATTGGCTTTGGTTCAATTGATTTTTGTCTTAGAAAACAAGCTAAGAATTTGGCCCTACACCTAATTGTTCTAGCGTTAAACCTAGCATAGAAAAGACAGTTTGGGACGTTGTGGTATGGGCCTAAGTAAGTAACACAGAGACTATGAAAGTCTGTGTATGGGACAATTATTCACTTTATCTCACATGAGTTAAGAAAAATAGAAAAAATTTCCCCTACAGGGTACTTACCTTTCCAATGACAACTTCTCTCTGGTGCAGACTGACCGATGCACTTGTATACTGCTTCGGGCTCTGGTGGCAATCAACAACTGATGTGATGATGCAGGCTGGCTCATTTTATACCTGAGCGCACTGACATCAATAAAGGCATCCACCAGCCTGGGAAGCAAACACAGTCTTCTCTGGCAGTCAGGCCGGCCAAGAGCTTTCATGGCAGGAAATCCCAATAGTCATGACTACAACAGTGAAACACGAAAAACATCTTTCTGTGTTACTGACAGGTTGATGGAACTCTCATGCAGCAGCAGCAGCAAGTAGTGGCTGAGATAATCAACTATGGAGCTGGATTTTCCCAAGATGTGATGTGCTATCAGAAGGCAATTTGTGGAAACAGCTCATTCCCATACATACCCTCATCACCTCTCAGCAGTGTGGACAGAAAGTACAGTTGTGTACACTTACCATAAATGTAGATGTTTGAGTGTATTCACTGTTGCTGTGGGTTATATCCCTGCTGTGGTAGGCCTCGGCCAGCCAGAATACTAGAGTCAATGTTTTTCTGCGTTGGATGCTGTTGCATGCTGACTGACATCAGGTCGTTAGTGCTATAAAGGAAGGCAGCTGACGCCATTACATCAGTTTTTTTTTGCCCTAACCAGTCAGAGGCACAAGTAAATATGGTAAAGTGGTCCTGATGGCTAAAAGCACCGTTAGAAGTTTATGTCTCCCTAAAGAAAGAAGATATAAAGGGGAAGGAGGGAGGGAAACCAGGACTACAACAGTGAATACACTCGAACATCTACATTTATGGTAAGTGTACACAACTGCACTATGTTCTTCGTGTTTCACTGCTGCAGTCATCACCTGTGGGAGGATTCCCAAAGCTGAGGAGAGGGGTGGTAAGATTAGTAAGAGACCTAGGAATGGGTCAGCATGCCCTGCAGAACTGCAGAGGCAAACCCTGCCCTAGCCTTAGAAAACAGAGGTAGGTACTGTTTGGTAAAGGTATGAACAGAAGTCCAAGTGGCAGCTTCCAGGATGTCCCTGGTGGGAACTCCTCTGAGGAAAGCTGTGGAAGTGGAGGCTGCCCTAGTGGAAAGGGTACAAATAGACTTGGGGGTGGTTCCCCATGTAATCTGTAGCAGAAATGGATACAGTGTGATATCCATTTGGAAATGGTTTGGTTGAAAATGGGCTTCCCCTCTGCCCCTGCAGCAAAGCTGACAAGTAGTTGGTCTGTTTTCCTGAAGGGTTTAGTATGGTCCAGGTAGTAACTGAGCAGTCTAGGCATGTCTAGTGAGTGTAGAATTCTTTCCCCCTTGTTTTGAGGGATAGGAAAGAAGGTGGGTAGATGTATGGCCTGGTTGAGAGTCACATTAGACACCACCTTGGGCATAAAAGTGGGATTAGTCCTCAGGGAGATCCTATCTGCATGGAAAACAATGAAGGGCTCAATGGCCATCAGTGCCTGAAGTTCTGAAACCCTTCTGGCTGAGGTGATAGATAGTAGGAAAGCAGTCTTCCAGGAGAGGTATTTCAGTTCTGCTGAAGCAGCAGGTTCGAAGGGTGGTAAGGTTAGTTTTTCCAAAACATAATTCAGGTCCCAGGCTGGCGTGGGTGGCCTTCTGGGAGGTCTGATATTAGAAGCCCCTCTGAGGAATTGTTTAATCAAAGGATGGGAGAACAGGGGCTGACCTGTTATCAAAATGAGCTGAAATGGCTGAGGCGTGGATTTTAATATAAGAGAATAGAAGCCACTATTAAGTAGCTCCACTAGGTAGTCCAGGATAAGAGGGATGGAAGGTTGTGAGGTACTGCCCCCTCTGGACTGGCTCCAGCAGCAGAATCTTTTCCATTTTCCTGCGCAAGATTTTCTGGTGCTGGGCCTTTTGGCCTCTGTGATAACGTCTAAGACCTGCTTGCTTAACATGGACCCCTTGTTTGCTTTTAAAGTATTAGCCATGCTGATAGAGTCTCTGCAGCATCCCCCCCACCCGAGTCAAGAGGTCTGAGATCAGGGGAAGCTGCCTGGGAGGCTGTAATGTCAGGCTGCGCAGTAAGGGGTACAAATGTTGCCTGGGCCAATCTGGAGCAATGAGGATGGGCTTTGGTCTTTCCTCCCTTATTTTGATCAGTACCTTGGGAACAAGAGGCAGAGGAGGGAATACATACACAAAGAGGGTGTTCCAGGAGAAGGTCAATACATCCACCTTCCATGCTATGTGGTGATGCTCCCTGGTACACAATTTTTTCAGCTGATGGTTGAGATGCGAAGTAAAGAGATCCACTTCTGGAGTCTCCCACCCCCGGGTGAGTTGTAAAAAGATTTTTCTATGGAGTTGCCATTCATGGGTGTCCAGTAAATGTCTGCTTAAGTGGTCTGACAGGGTGTTGTTGATCCCTGGTAGGTATTGGGCTATTAGGTGTAATCCCATGGAAGAAGCTGTCAGCCAGAGATTCATGGCTAGCCTGCACAGAGAATAAGATTGGGTCACTTCCTGTTTGTTGATGTACCACATTACTGTGGTGTTGTCTGTTTTGATAAGGAGAACCCCCCCGGCTTGAGGTGGGGTTTGAAGGATGTCACAGCCTTTTGTACTACCATCATTTCCTTCTGGTTGATGTGTAAGGGAAGGTGCTGGGCATCCCAAAGACCTTGGGTGCACCTGCCTTCTAGGTGAGTGCCCCAAGCAATATCTGAGGTGTTGGTGGTAATGGTTTGCCCGACTGGGCGAAGGGTGAAGGAAAGACCCTTGTTCTTGGCCCAGGCCACTGCCCACCAGAGAAACTCTGCCCTTATACAGGGGATCAGTGGGAGAGAGGTCTCTAGAGTTTGGGAGTGCTGACACCAAAGGTTCTTTAGGTACCACTGAAGTTTTCTCATGTGAAGCCTGGCCAGAGGAATCAGAAGGATGCAAGATGCCATGTACCCCAAGGCTTGCAGGAACTTCCTCTCAGTGAAGTGACTTCTGGAAGCCAGCTGGGTAAAGTAAGAGGCGGGAAGGTCTGCTTTTCTGGGGACAGGAAGGCCATTTGGGATCCTGTGTCTAGCAGTGCTCCCAAGAAAATGATCTTCCTGGAGGGTGCTTGCTTTGATTTCTTCTTGTTGATGGTGTACCCTAAGGAGGTTAGGAGGGTTTTGACAAAGAGGAGGTCCTTGAGAAGCTTTTCTTTGCACTCTGTCTGAATGAGGAAGTCGTCCAGATAAGGGTAAATCTGTACATTTTTCTGTCTGCAAAAGGCTATGGCTGGGGCTAAGCATTTGGTGAATACCCTGGGAGCAGTAGGTAAGCCAAAGGGTAGTGCAGAGAACTGAAACTGTTGTTAAGCCTGCTCTGAAGCGAAGGAATTTCCTGCAGGATTCCCTTATGGGGATGTGGAGGTACGCATATTTTAGATCTAGGGTAACTAACCAGGCATTTTCTGTCAGCAAAGGCAGCAGCTGGTTCTCGCGTTAAAGAGGGCACAGAACCGGCAACAGGGGACGTTGTGGTCTGGGCCTAAACAAGTGACTCAGTATGAATGGATGTCTCGGTGTGGGATTTGCTTTCCACAGGTGAGACAATTGTTAATTTTTTTAGACACCGGTTAGCTCAAGAAAAAAGGATCCCAATGGGGTACTTAGCTTTAGACGTTTTCAGTTGGAATTCAAACTCTGGTAGCGACTGACCAGCACACTTGCGAACTGCTTCTGCTACAGTCTCCACAGAGAGAAAGACTGATGTAATGGCATCGGCTGCCTTGCTTTATAGCACTGATGACTTGACGTCAAAGTGAAACACTAAGAAAGTACAGTTGTGTACACTTACCATAAATGTAGATGTTCAAGTGTATTCACTGTTGCAGTCATTGCATTTAGGGTAATCTGCTGGCAGGTTGCCCTCAGTCGGCCTGATTAAAGTCTTGGGTCCTGCGTCGGTTGCTGTCCCTTCTTCCATGATGTCAGGTCGTCAGGGGGTATAAAACATGCAGCCGACGCCATTACATCAGTTTTTCTTGCCCCAGATGTCAGGTGCCCCCCAAATGGGGAGCTATATATATATATATATATATATATATATATATATATATATATATACACACACACACACACACACATATGTAGAATAAAACACACAAAACGTATACCTCCAAACAAAAGCAAATACACCAAAAAGGCTTTTAAAGATAGTAACAGAAATGAGAGGTATAGTTAGAGAAAAATCGGGGGGCTAGAGGCGGGGTAACCAGGACTGCAACAGTGAATACACTCGAACATCTACATTTATGGTAAGTGTACACAACTGTACTATGTTTTTTGTGTTTCACTGTTGCAGTCATTACATTTGGGTAGAATCCCAAAGCTATGGTTGGGAGGATGGATTTATACAGCATTAGGAGCAGCTATAAGGCCCTGCAGGACAGCAGTGGCAAAGCCTGCTCTGGATTTGGAGAAGAGAGGTAAATGGTAATGTTTGGTGAACGTATGAACTGAGTTCCAGATAGCAGCTTTGAGAATGTCTCTGGTAGGAACCCCTCTGAGAAAGGCTGCAGAAGTAGATGCAGCCCTGGTGGAATGAGATCTGATCCCCTTGGGGACAGGTTTACCATGGTGCATATAGCAGAAACAAATACAATGGGCTTATCCATTTAGAAATAGTCTGCTTTGAAATAGCCTTTCCCTCTGCCCCTGCAGCAAATGCCACCAGTAATTGTTCAGATTTTCTTAAAGATTTTGTCTTGTTTAAGTAGAATCTTAGTTGTCTGTGTACATCCAATGAATGCATAATCCGCTAACCCTTTTTCTGTGCATTGGGGAAGAAAGTTGGCAGATGAATGGTCTGAGGGCCACACTAGATACCACTTTAGGCATAAAGGATGGATTGGTCCGGAGAGCCACCCTGTCTAGGTAAAAAACAATGAAAGGTTCCACTGCCATAAGAGCCTGTAGCTCTGAAATCCTTCTAGCTGAAGTAACTGCTACAAGAAAAGTTGTTTTTCAAGAGAGAAATTTTAGGTCTGCAGTAGCACCTGGCTCAAAAGGAGGTAGAGTGAGTTTTTCCAAAACAAAATTGAGGTCCCATGCAGGAGTTGGTGCTCTCCTGGGAAATCTTAAATTTTTGGCCACTCTGAGGTACTGCTTTATCAGAGGATGAGAAAAGAGGGGAGGCTGTGTGTTGTAAGGAGCTGAAATGACAGAGGCATGGATTTTTATGGAAGAAAAAGATAGGCCCTTGTGAAGCATCTCAGTTAAGTATTGCAGAATCTGAGGAATATTGGGCATTGCTGTGCTTATTCCTTGTGCTTGGGTCCAGGCACAGAATCTTATCCATTTGTCAGCATAACATTTTCTAGTACTAGGCCTTCTAGCCTCCAAAATGACATCCATCACAGGTTTGCTGAGAGTTGTAACTGGTGAAATTAGTTGATTAGCCATGCTGCAAGATTCAGAGTTTGGAGCGGAGTGTGCAGAACTTGACAGTTCTGCTGAGACAGTAGGTGAGGTGTGTGAGGCAGGTACTACGGAGGAAGGTGCAACATATTGCGCAGCAGCGGGTACCAGTGTTGCCGAGGCCAGTCTGTAGCAATCAGAATCATTTTTGTTTTTTCCTGTCTGACTTTGGAGAGCAGAGCAGAGGGGGAAAGGCATAGACTGATAGGTTTTCCAGCTGAAGGATAGGGCATCCACTTTCCAAGCTTTTTCGTGATGAATTCTTGTGAAGAATTTGCCCAACTGATAGTTTTGGGGTGAGGCAAAAAGATCTATGTCTGGGCTCCACCATTTGCATATGTCAACATGCTGAAGATTTGTGGATCCAGGTTTCCATTCGTGTGGGTCCATAAGATTTCTGCTTAGTTCGTCTGCCAGAGTACTTTGCTTTCCTGGCAGGAACTGAACTTGTAGAAGTATTTGATAAGTCAAGGCCGTGTTCCACAATGCCATGGCTAGTCTGCAAAGGGGGTAGGAATGGGTACCCCCCCTGCTTGTTTATGTATCACATGACTGTGGTGTTGTCTGTCTTTATCAGTAGTTGTCCTGGATGAAGATAGCCCTTGAAGGCTGTCAGAGCATTCTGTACAGCTAGCATCTCTTTCTGATTGATATGTAGGTGCATTTGATTTGGGCTCCATTGGCCCAGATGCGCCCCCCAAGCATAATCTGATGCGTCTGAAGTCAGGGTTTGGGCAGCAGGGGGTGGAATGAATGACAGTCCTTTGTTTTGGTGACAGGCCTTTGTCCAGCATACGAACTCTAGCTGCAGGCAAGGAATGATAGAAATCATTGTTTCCAGGCTGTGACAATATTGACTCCATAAGCTTTTTAGGTACCACTTTCCTCATATGCAGTTTTGCATATGGAATTAGAAGACTGCAGGAGGTCATGAACCCCAAGGCCTGCAGAATTTGTCTTGCAGATAGCAGGGTTTTTGTGGCCACCTGTTTGAAGTAAGTCATTAATTGAATTTGTTTTTCTGGCGTAAGGTAAGTCATCTGGGCAGTTGTATTCAAGCTTGCACCCAGGAATGTAATTATTTGAGAGGGTACCAGTTGTGATTTATTTTCGTTTATGGTATACCCTAGACAAGTTAGAAGCCTTTTTACAAACGCCAGATGTTTTAGAAGAGTGTCCTTGTTTTCTGCCTGAATTAGACAATCGTCCAGGTATGGATAAATTTGAATATTTCTTTGCATGCAAAATGCAATTACTGGTGCCAGGCACTTTGTGAAGACCCTGGGTGCAGTAGATTATCCAAAGGGCAGTGCAGAGAACTGGTAATGCAAATAGCCTGCTTTGAAGCAGAGGTATCTTCTGCAAGATGCCCTGATTGGGATATGCAGGTAAGCCTCTTTTAAGTCTAGAGTTACCAACCAGGCATCCTTGCCTAGTATAGGAAGTAACTGTTTGATAGTCAGTATCTTGAATTTTGGAATGTCCAGAAATGTATTTAGAATGGATAAGTCCAGAATTGGATGCCATGATTTGTCTTTTCTGGGTAGCAGGAAAAGCCTTGAATAAAAACCTTGTCCCTTTTCCTTTTCTGGTACTGGTTGAATAGCCTCCATATTCATGAGGGACATAACTTGTTTCTGGGTCTCTGTCCACTGATTTGGAGGCAGATCTGGCCATCCATTTGGGATTGGTAACGTGTGGAAATGAAATCTGTATCCCCGGGATACTATATTTAAAACCCATTCGTCCTGAGTAATCAGTTGCCAGTTTCATGCATGATGTGCCAGTTTCCCCCCCCAAAGGGACGTCCAAAAGATAAATGCTTGGTGATTGCAGTGGAAAGTCATTGAGACTGCTTACCGTAGGAAGGTGCCTTGTTACTTACAGATTTGGAGGTGGAGGCACCCCATTGCTTTGTTCTAGAAGTTCCTTGCGACTGAAACCTGGAGCCTTTGGAATGTCTGGGTTTAACCTGAGCGGCTCTAGTGGGTACTGGAAAGGACCAGTTCTTAGTAGGCCAGTGCCTACTGAACCTGGGTGGCTGCACTTGTAGGAAATCTTTCACAGTTTGCATAGATTTAGCTTTATCTTCCATTTTTTTTTCAAAACTTCTTCAGCCTTATTACCAGACTGTTCTGTTGCAAAGGAGCATCCAACAATTTTGCTTTAAAATGGTCAGGCAGATTTTGCTCCTTAAGCCAAGAATGCCTTCTTATCACAGATCCAGTTACAGCAGCCCTGCAAGAGGCCTTCAAAGAATCAAAACCACATTGCAAAGTATGTTTTCCAACTTGTTCAGCTGAATGCAATAAATCCTGCAACTCTATTTTCCACACAGTCAGAAATCAACATAATTTTCTGTTTCAGTAAACCCATGACATGCTGTTGATATTTAAGCATATGAAATTGACAGTTTAAAGCTCTGATTGCCAAGGTTGCAGACGTGTAAACCTTCTTACCCCATCTATCCAGCACCCTGGAATCTCTATCAGAAGGGGTAGGATTTTTAGCTGTAGAAGCCTTTACGCCCTTGGTACCCTGAGAAATGGTTTCAGGGTCAGCAGTACGGTTTTTAAAAAGGAACTTGTGGGAGTCAAGAACCCTGTAGTATCTGTCTGGCTTACTAGGAGCCCGAGGCAGGGAATCAGGAGCCATACTGGACTCTGAGAAAACATCATCAACAATGTCTAGAACAGGAGGTATAGCCAAAGGCCTATGCTGAGGAAGAAGAAGAAAATCCCTAAGTCTCTTTTTAGATTCTGAGAAATCCTGACTCTCCCAGTGAAAGTGTTTCCTTAAGGTATGCAAAGTTTCTCCAAAAGAAAAATCCTCAGGAGGAGAGGCAGAAGGGATAGAATCTTCTGCATCAGAGTCCTCATAAGTGGGAATAACTAATTCCCGATCAGAAGAAATGGAAACCTGATCTGAAGATTCATAGTCAGTGCCTTGCTAGGCCTCTTAGCAGGAGGGGGAGGGGGAGGGGTACACCCCTGATCAAGGTAATTAAATCCTCAGCCATTTTGATAATTTGTTTTTTAGGCATTGGGGCCTGTACACATGGCCCAAGTGTCAGTTTTTTAGACAGAGTAGTAGTTTTTGCCCTTAGTTTTGAAGATAGCGTTGGTTTAATATACAACTCTTTAGGTTTGAAAACACCCTCAGAAACTAGTGCCTGCTCAGCGGCTCTGGACCCATCTAAGGTAGAGACATCCACGGGTTCAATACTTACAGCATCTCACGGCATACCGGACTCCTAATGGGTCTCAATAGAGGCCTGCGAATCAAAAGTAGCGGGTATCAGGGTCTGCGAAAGCGCCTCACTGAGTACCAGCGAACTGGCGACTGGCTTAGGAGAAGCTTTGTCGGTTTTGGACCACGACGGTCCGTCTCTGTCTTTTTCTTTGCGTTTTTTAGGTATTCCTATAGTCAGATTGCCAACCGACATTTCTGGATAGCAAAAATATACCGACGTTTAATAGTGCGTTGATTAAATTTAGCCCAAAACCGACAGCAAGGCACATTGTGGTCAGGGCCTAGGCAAGGAATACAGTATAAATGAAAATCCTTATGAGGTATTTGCTTCCCACAAGTAATACAATTATTAACTTTTACTGACATCGGTAAGGAGCAAGAAAAAGTTTTCCCAATGGGGTACTTAGCTTTTAGTTGAAGACTTCGGTTCTGAAACTCAAAAACGAAAATTTCAGGAGTCGGACGACCGGCACTTGCGAACTGCTTCTGCTTCGGCCACCGCGCGGCAAGAAAGACTGATGTAATGGCATCGGCTGCATGTTTTACACCCCTGACGACCTAACATCAAGGAAGAAGGGACAGCAACCGACGCAAAACCCAAGACTTTGGTAATCAGGCCGACTGAGGGCAACCTGCCAGCAGATTACCCTAAATGTAATGACTGCAACAGTGAAACAAGAAGAACATCATCATCCTCCAATGGAGTGTTGGCTTGGACCAATTCCACTCTATTCTTGTTCCACTCCCAGTTAGGTCCCATTTCCTACTTCCCCAGTTATGGTCTGTGGACACATCTGTGCAGGTCATGCTCCCTGGCTGACCTAAAGAGAGACTGTCTCCAGACAGAGGCATGAAAAAAATAAAGATGGTGCCATCTGACAAGCTTTTATAACACTGAAGCTGCATTGGAGTGTGCATCCGCTGTACTGTGGGTTCTGCAAGCAGGAATTTCCAACAGTTGCTACTGCAACATTGAACTATAAAGGACATCCTGGGCAATAAAGGCAGACCAGCTGAGAAAGCTAGAGGTGACAGAGATGAAGTGACACAGACAGGTGGCAGATGTACACTGTGGGGCAGACAATGAAATGACTACATCACAGAAGAAACCAAAGTAGATCCAAATGCAAAGAAAGTCAAAGAGAAGATTATGGTGGTTCAGACACATCTGCAGGAAAGCAGACAATTTGTTGAAGATAATTTGGAAGAAGCACGGAGAAAGCCAAAGGAAACAAGAACATCCAGCCAAGAAATGAACAGACTATGTGACTAAATACCCATGGCATTCAAACACAACTGTCAAAGAAGGTAGGAGTGTGGCACTGAATTGAGAGAGGTGGTGACATCTGAAGTGACACCCTGACCCCAAGTAGAAGAATAAGCAGGGGACAGAAGACTATTTCTTACATCAGCTAAGGGCTGTTCAATGGATGCTGTTTGACAGCACACAAATTTTGACCCTGTCACTAACACAGACCAAGCAACTTCATTTAATGAGCAGTTATATAAATTAATGATCACTCATGGGTTACAATTTTCCACATCTTTTAGAAAAACCTTGAAACTCTTCATCATTAAATTTCCTAGTGGCAGCATAATAGTGAAACACACCATATTTTTCCTTTCACACTAACTTCCACAACCAGGAGTAACTTGAACGTATGAGTCAGAAAGCCAGACTATGCAAACAAGGTATGCCAGGGCAACAAATGTCTCAAAAGCAAACTTGCAATGTATGTACATCACATGAAACCAGAAAAATGATATACTTTCTTTACTGTCTAACTCTGCGCTACAATTTCAAAGTGCATCTAAACAAAATACAAAATGTATCTAAACAAAATACAAAATGTATGTAAACAAAATACAAAATGTATCTAAACAAAATCAAGGTAAAACTGACCAGAATCATTTCTGTGTTACCTGTAGTAATCCTCCTGACTTGCTAGATGAGCTCCATGCATATGCGGATGTGCATGCAGCCATTGTTGTTCCATAGCAAGTCTCTGCAATTCTGCAGACTGTGCATGCATTGCTTGTAACTGGTGAGCTGCAGACATGGGTGGAGGAAGATCTCGAGGATATGCTGCAGCTGAGGAAAAATGCCAACACGACAATGGTAAGGTACCAAACTTGTGACTTGAATCTTCCACTCTACAGTGCTCACATGACAAGCAAAAACAGCAAGAGCTTCTCATATTCATCTCACATTAGGAAAATATTTTCAGAACATAGGACAGTAATACACTGAATCGTTCAACAAGCACACAGCCCTCATCAGAAACTTGTACAATTGCACTTACTGTGGTACAGTATTATATATCAAAACAAAAATATGCAAATGGACTGTACAGAACTCATTTAAGCAGAGCTAAACATACATTTTGGGATACTACAAGGAAAAAAAAAATCACATAACTTCCTGCATAATACTGCATTATTTTTGTGCATAATAAAACACTTGTGGTAGGGTTTCTCAAATAAAGGTGCCTAAACACATTATAGGATCATAGGAGGTTACTAGGCTAATGGCCCTGGGGCCCTTACAAGCCTAGCCAAGAGTTTATCCCCAAAAAGAAATCTCAATCAGCACCTGTCGCCCCTGTCAATGAACACAGGTGGAACCCCTGGGACAAATTTGTGGTTTCCCATCCACTCATCAAGGCTACGCTTGAAGAGTGTCAGCGAGGTGCTCTGTTTGACATGTATGGGAAGTCTATTCCAGAGATGGGGTAGCCTCTCGGAGACAAACCTGACTCTCCAACAGGTTTTGTTGATGTCGCATATTATATTCAGGCCTTCTGAGGGGGTAGTGCGTGATGAGTTAGACTTACGGATATAGACATCTCTAGTAGGGCAGGGTCCGAGATTGCCTTGTAGCCGAGACACAGATCACCCCTGAGCAATCTGTATGATACCGAGCACAGTGATAGTGATTTGAGCCTGTCTGCATATGACAGGTGTCGGAGGCCATGGATTCTCTGTTTGGTATTTCAGTGGCCTTTCCAGTTGGTGCATATGTTTGGAGAGGTACATCCCAAACAGGGCGTTATACTCAATTATTGGTCTAATGAGGGAGGAGTACAGAGAGATAATAACCTCCTTTTTTCTAGACGCAATCCCTTTACTTATGAGAAGAACCATGAAAAAAGCTTTTCTGACCACTGCTGCTAGATGACGGTCTAATGTGAGGTTATCAACCTGAGTGCCTAGGTCTCTCACCACATATTGTGTGCTTAGGGGGTTGCAGTTGTTGTGGTAATCAGTAGGGGGTCATCTTTTTGCCGAATGGTATGACGATACTTTTTTTTGCATTTAGCTTGAGGCTATGACTTTGGCACTGGTCATTAGTTGCCGAGACCCCCCTCATGCAGTATGCCAACATCATTTGGGGAGTCAATGAAAGCACCAAACTTACAGTCAGCTGCAAGCTTGGTCAGCCACAGGCCTTTTGTGCTTGCCTGGGCCTTTGAGAAATAGATGCCAAACAGTAGGGGCTCCAGGACAGATCCCTGGGGAACTCCACTAGGGACAGGTCTGCTATCAGAAGTGGAGGTACCCATTTTGACTTTGAGGGTCCTGTCGGTGAGCCAGTTGGCCACCCACCTGATGAAACTGGGATTTATGCCAAGTTGTGTTACCTTTTTGATGATGCCCAAGTGAGGGATTATGTCAAAGGCCTTGGCTAAGTCAAGGTAAGCTGTTATGTACTGACTTTCCCTCATCCAAGGGCCTTGGTGACAGACTCAAAGAAGTCAACCAGGTTCAACAGTTAAGATCTGCCCTTGACGAATCCGAACTGGGTGGGGTAAAGTGCATTGAGATTGCCTATGTCCTTGTTTAAGAGATCCATTTTGGACATGCTCAAGAACTACGAAGAAATGCTGTAACAAACTGCAGACTTGCCAACATTTCCCAGTTTAAGATAATAGATGTAACTGGACAATATTAAAACTACAACTCTGTATTTGCAGACTTGTTAGTAACACAACAAAAACATAACTTTAAAGACTTGCAATAGCATAAAACAGGACTCTGAAGAACAATAGAGGGATGGGCCAGAGATGTGTGATAAACTACATCAGCATGCTCACTTGGGAAGGTGGACTGTTGTGGTTACTTCTCCCTGTGATGAGCATACACACTTCAGGGGAGAAGTTTTAACTGCTCTCCCAAGAACAGGATTGGGGGGGGGGGGTTAGGTCCTTATAAGCCAGTTCAGTAGCCTTGCAGAGGCGTGCAAGAAAGTAGGCACACTTTTTTATCCAGGGCATAGGTGGTCCTTCTGCCACCTATGCAGAAGCCCATGTCACCGACAGAGGGTCATGATGAAGCCACATAAAAATTCAGTAGTGGCCGCCAGGATGATGGCTCTGTGATCGAATCTTGCCTCTTAAATGAGCTGGGAACAGCTCTCACTCCATGATGAACAAATGGGCCAATGCTGGGGAAGATGATGGACAACAGACACTGGGGCACAAAAAGGAAAGCAGAATAGAAGCCAGTTAATTCAAAAATGTTTTATAACGTACTGTGTGAAATACTCTTGGCTCTTGTTCTTATAAAGGAAATCCCACTATAACAGTACAAACTTTTAAGGAGCTAAGAGGGAGTGCAGTCACTTTTGTGACTTTATGTGGCACTTGTAGAGAAAAGTCTGACAAGCAATGACTTACAGAACTGGAGACTGTGTAAAACACAGAAATACAAGACATATACTCTTTTAATAACAAATAACTCTGCCTTAACCTTCTCCACTAGACTGCCAAGCAATCTATAATGACCTAAGTGCTGTACTACCTTCCAGTCACAACTAAGAAAATCCAGCGACTACCACATATAACAGTATCAACCTTTTTGTTCTCTCACCCACAAGTGAGTCTGAATGCATAACAGTTCTGTTTATAAAACTGGGAATATTTTAGGTTATTTAACAATACTTGTCATGCAGCTTGCCTGGATTCAACAGAAGTAATCTTTACAGGGAAGATCGAGAGTTAGTACATGAACAAAATATTATCAATAATGAAGAAAAAGAGACAAAACAAATAAAATGCTGAATAAAGTTTTAAGACTATGAAAATATTACAACAAAGACTCATTATAAGCAAAACTATTTTACAGTGTGCAATTTAAATTCTAATCATAAGTGGTATAATGTCTAATCAGTGACACAGCAAGCCCTGTTTATACTAAAATTTAAATGGCACTGCTAATATTTTAAATTAAATAAAAATTCTGCAGCTGACATGCAGAAAACAGATACAAGACACAAATACAGAAATTCCAGTTAACATTTTTCACACAGTACTTATAAATGAAAATGCTAAATTCTTTTTTCAGAAAATCAATTGTTGACACAAAGTACATATGGAAAGCTTACCAAAAACAGGATGTCTAAGCATTTCATGTTCATGTGGTGGTTGTCCTAACAGAGGGTTAGGGATTGCTCCAGGAGGATAAGGGAATCTGGCCAAATGGGGACCAGCTGCCAAGGGATCAACCAGAGGATGTACAGCTGCTGCTGAACCTAACAAAAAAGAAATAGCACTTGAAAGAAATTTTCTACTTAAACTTTAAACAAAACCATTCTTGTTAAAGTGTAGCCCTTCTGCAAACAAATTACCTTAGTCAGAATCTGAAAATTTTAACTATGTTAAGGGTTTACTGTCAAAAACGTTAACAACAATGGACTACCAGCTCTTCAGCAGAAGGCTGGCTGCCTACTTGCTCACATTTTTCTGAAAGAAGAGGGTGCTCTCTTTCTCTTGAATGTTTTTGTAATGTGCAAGTGGAACACCAATTGTAAAAAGGTCGATATTGAAAATGGCACTCATGGTACATTGACAGCAAGAAACAAAATGCACTCCTCAAAATGCAAGACTTGCAAGTCAAGCAGAGCTACAAATTATGATTCATGTCAAATTACGCAAGGAATTTCGGTCAGCTACTGTCACCCAAATATGCATAATGATAAATTAGAAGTTATGTACCTACCATAACGTTCCATGTTAGTTGTCTTCTCTCGCCTTCTTTCTTGCTGGATGGGTTCGGAGCCGATCCTCGGCTCCGACTCGGCACTTGCTAAGCTCGAGAGCTAATTTTACCAGCTCGAGGTAACCCTATATTCCATGATGCAAGGCAGAGATTACCCAGATCTCGTTTGGTAGCTAAAGAAATAGCAGTACTTTCTTCCAACTGAAGAGGAGGAAGAAAATAACAATACTAAATAACATCATAACCCTCTAGAAAGGATCAACGTAATCTAGTGACACTAGGAGTTGAACAGCTAGAAAAAGGTAATAACCTCTTAATAGAAGATGCATAATCTTCCCGGTCTGACCAGGCTAGGGGGATGGAGGGCGGGACGCAAGAAAGAAGGCGAGAGAAGACAACTAACATAACTTCTAAATGTTAAGTTGTCAATCTCGCCTTCATTCTTGCTGGATGGGACCGTGTCCCTAGCACCTCTATCCTGGGTGGCTCAATGGAACAGACTCTTGAGAACGGTGGAACCAAAATTCGTTCTGTCTCTGAAGACCAAATCTAATTTGTAATGTGAAACAAAGGTATGAGGAGAGGCCCATGTGGCTGCTGCACAAATAGTGTCTATTGGAAGTCTAGCTTGAAAATCTGTAGATGTAGCTAGAGCTCTGGTAGAATGGGCTTTTGGGTTAGAAATCAACTCTTTGCCTCTGAGCTGATAAATGTAAGTGATCACAGAAGACAGCCACCTAGATAAAGTTACCTTAGAAACTGGAAGGCCTTTCCTGTTCTCTGCATAGGATAGAAATAGTTGATCAGATTTCCTAAAAATTTTAGTCTTGTCCAGATAATATCTGAGCTGGCGGTGAACATCGAGATAATGTTACTTTTGTTCCGCTCTATCAGAATAATTCGGGAAAAATACTGGAAGATCAATGGATTGATTTAGGTTAGTCTGCGATGCCACCTTTGGTAAGAAAGACGGATTAGTCCTTAGAGATACCCTGTCTTTGTGGAATATTAGATAGGGAGGGCGAATACAGAGAGCATGAAGCTCAGATACTCTCCTGGCAGAAGTAATGGCAACTAGAAAAAGTGTCTTCCAAGAAAGCAATTTCAAAGAACAGGCAGCTGCAGGTTCGAATGGGGGAAGAATCAAGGATGTTAAAATTAAATTTAGATCCCACTGTGGTGGGGCGGGTCTCTAATCGGAGGTTTCAATAAAAAGATACCTCGAAGGAATGCCTTGCAAAGTTTATGTGACATAATGTTGTGGTCCAAAAAGCCTATATGAAAATTTGAAATGGCTGCCAGTTGAACTTTCACTGTGGAAGAAAAGGATCCTGAATGAAAAATGTCAGCTAGGAAGTCCAATACCGAATGAATTGGAGCAGTATAGGGGTCTATGTTCCTAGCTTTTGCCCAGAAAGAGAAACGTCGCCATTTACTAGTGTAGATCTTTCTGGTAGAAGATTTTAGGGAAGCTACTATGATATCCCGTACAGGATTAGAAATCATAGGAAGCCTGGCTAAGGATGGAAGTTGAGCAACCAAGCAGTGAGGTTGAGAGAAGGTATGGATTGGTGCAGTTGACCCGACTGGTGGGTCAGAAGATCTGGAACCGGGTCCAGATGCCATGGCTGTACCAAGAGGTAATGATGTAGGAACGGAAACCATATCTGTCGAGGCCAATAAGGGGCAATGAGAATCAACTTGGCTCTCAAGGCGGTTGCTTTCTGAATTAGCTGAGGTATCAGCGGAAAAGGGGGAAAGGTATAAAGAAGTCCCCGGGGCCAATCTTGGGTTAGAGCGTCTCTGGGGGGATGGCCTGGAAGGGGGAAGAGAGAAGAAGTCGTCTGGGCATTTGCTGTTTTGAGGTGTAGCGAAAAGGTCGCAGCAAGGAAGGCCCCACTTCTGAAAAATCTCTTCCGTCACTGACTGTTTGAGAGACCACTCGTGAGGCATGAGAATAGCTCTGCTCAATCTGTCCTCTATGATGTTGGATTTCCCGGGGATGTGCGTTGCTATCAGAAACCGGTGAGAGGAGATTGCCCATTGCCAAAGTCTGAGAGCCTCTCGACACAGTGGATATGACTTGGTTCCGCCCTGTTTGTTTATATACCACACTACGGACATATTGTCCGTTCGGACTGCAATAGTTCCCAGGGGAAGAGAGTCGTTGAGGGCTTGCAACATTAAAAGCACTGCTCTCATCTCCAGAACATTTATGTGCAGATGGTACTCGAAAGGTTGCCAAGTGCCATGGACCATTCTGCCCTGATAATGCCCCCCAAACGATCAGGGAGGCGTCCGATGTAACCGTGGCAACCGAGGCAAGAGGAACAAATGGTCTGCCTTGATGGATTTGAGGGGACGATATCCACCAAGTCAGATGTCTTTTGCAAGTTGGAGTTACTATGATCTCGTGACGCATGGGAAGTTGTTGAAAAGACCATTGGGTGAATAGCATCCATTGTAGAAGACGCATGTAAAAGCGGGCGAGGGGAAGAAGTGTTATGGCGGCCGCCATAAGACCCAGTAACTTCAGAGCAAATCTGGCCTGAATTTTGTTGCTGAAAAGAATCACCTGGACGTGTCTTTGAATGTCCAAGATCCTTTGGTCTGTTAACCTTGCTGAAAGTTGTACGGTGTCCAATCTTGCGCCTATAAAAGTAATAGACTGACAAGGCGACAAGGCAGATTTTTCGAAATTTATAGAAATTCCTAGCCCTCTGCAAGTGTGAATGGTGTAATTTCTGGCTTGGAGAAGCTGATGCCTGGTGGTGGCAGTGAGGAGCCAGTCGTCTAGATATGGAAACACCTGGAATCCTTGACATCTCAGGAGAGCCGTAACCACTGCCATTCATTTGGTGAACACTCTGGGGGCTGTAGTGAGTCCAAAGGGCAGGGCTCTGAATTGGAAGTGACTGGTCCCCAGCCGAAAGCGGAGAAATCTTCAGGAGCGTCTGTGAATTTTTATGTGATAGTACGCATCCTGAAGATCTATCGAGCACATCCAAATGTCCTTGCCCAGAAAGGGCAGAATGGACTGAAGCGTGACCATCCGGAATCTTGATTTCTTTACAAACTTGTTGAGTTTGCTCGGATCTAATATTGGTCTCCAGTCCCCTGTCTTTTTTGGAACTAAAAAGAACCTTGAGTAGATTCCAGATCCTATTTGGTCCGCTGGGACTGGCTGGATGGCTCTTTTTACTAGCAGTTTTGATATTTCTAGTACTGCTAGTTCCCTTAGACCGGGTGGAACGTCTGGGAAGGGTTCCCTTTTGTTGAACTGGGGTTTGAATAAAGGGAATTTTGTAACCCTCGGATATAATTGACTGTACCCATTTGTCTTGAGAAAGGGAAAGCCAGGCTATTGGGTACAGCGATAATTTTCCCCGACTGCCTCCGAAGGCGGACAATCGGGCAACATCTCAGGGATGCTGTAAGGGTTTGTCAGAAAGAGGCTCTCTGCTACCCTGATTCTGCGGACCACCTCTGTCCCTAGGGCGTCTATTATTGTTACCCCTCTGCCTCTGGGGGTAAACTGACTTCGATGCATCAGGCGTGACTCCTTGAGATTTGGAACCACATTTTCCCTCCCTTCTGTCCTTTGGGGTAAGGTCTAGAAGGGTGGAGAAACGGACTCCTGGCAGAAAGAGTCTTGCCATCTTGTTCGCATCTAGTCAAAGTGTCTTTCACTTGCGGTCCGAACAAGGTCGAGCCATCAAAGGGGGAGTTTGTGAAAGACGCCTTGAAGGGGTCTGCAAAATTACAAAGCCGCATCCAGGACTGATGCCTTAAAGCCACTCCTGTGCCTGCGGCCCTACTCGCTCCATCGGCTGCATAAGAAATGAGCCGCATGGAGGAGTTAGCAATGGAGTTAAGGATTCCTAGCTGTGAGCTAATCTTATCCTGAGACCCAGCAGCTGACGGATCCTGTAAAACTTCTCCCAACTCTTTAAGAACATCTCTTTGAAGGCGGGTGAAGTGGCATAAGTAGTCCAGCGATCTCATGGCAAAAGCCGCTGAAGAAAAAATCCGTTTACCGTACCTGTCCATAGTCCTAGAATCCTTGTTAGGAGGATGGACAGGTACTGAAGGATCAGCTAATTCCTTCTTGGTGGCAGCAGCCACCACCATGGCATCAAGTGGGACACCCTTTGTTAAATATTGTCTATCTTGTGGGGCCGTAATAAATTTTGAAGGTCTCCTAGGGATAGGTTCCACCGAATCCGGAGCATTCCACGCCTTCAGAGCCACTACCTCCATGAGAGGGTCGAAAGGCGGAGACACCCAGGAGGTGGAGGGTCGAGATCCGAATGCCTCCAGGTATACTGACTCGTCCTCGGAAGGATTAAGGGAGGGCCAGTTCCCCCTCTGCTTAAGGATTTCAAGGATGTCTGAAAATGAGACATCCTCAGAGGAGGACCTTGGGGATCCCTCCAACTCATCCAAGTCAGTATCTGATGTAGTAGACTCAGGGGAGTCTAGATGTTTCCTCTTACATGTCCTCTTACGCGGGGGTTCCCCTGACGGATCAGGAGAAGCCTCGGAAGAGGAAGATATTCCCAATGGGGAAACCTGAGGCGTTGGATCTCTGGGTCCGGGAGCAAAGGAGTGGGAAGAGATGTCAGCAGGCACTGTAGTGGGAGGAGCTGATGGAACTGTCCGTTGACTAAGCCCAGGGGCTAGTACACTCCTCATCACCTCGAAGGCTCCCCTGTCAGAGAGACCAGAAAGTTCCCGCTCCGAAGAGATAGGAACCCCAGGCCTCACCGAGAGGGAAGGCTCCGAGGGAGATGTCGGGGCCGAGCTCACCAACGCCGAAACTCCGAGAGGGAGAACGGGGTCGGACAAGGGTCCGATGCCACTCGCCCCCTCGGAGCCGAGAGACACCAGACGTCCGGATCCCTCCAATGAAGGTCTCAAGGAGGAAATCGGAGCCGAGGACGACGGAGCCGAAAGGGGTGGTATCGGCTCCGAAGTCACAACGGTGCCGGTTCCAAGGAGCTCCGGCTCCGAGCTCTGTAAGAGAGTCGAAGGAGGAATGTTTGGTGGATGTGAAATAGCTACCATCTGTTGAGATGGGCTATGGAGTATTTGGGCCAATGCCTGAGACTTTAATAGTCTACTCACCACACTCTCGAGGTCGTGATCAGATAGCCTGGATGGCAGAGAAGAACAGCTCCGATGGCTCCGCTCCGAGAGCAAGGGTGATCTCGGAGCCGAATGTATAGATTCCACTGAAGGAGATCGAGATCTCTTTTTTGAGATCAATGGAGCCATCGGAGCCGAAGATACGTCGGCTCCAGCCGGAGCAGACACTAAGTGTCTGGATTTGACAGTATCGGCGCCGGATGGAGCCGATACTGAGACTGGCAAGGTGGAAGGATAGGCTCCGGCCGGATCCGATCTCGAACCTGGTGGGGATGAACCTGAAGCCGACGGCTTGGAAGTCTGAGCCGAAGGCTTAACAGGTTTCGAGGGCTTCCCCGGCGCCGACTTAGTCGGGGAGCTCTCGGGCTTTAATAAGCCCCTTAATATCAGCTTATTTTTTCGCTCCTGCAGGACTCTTGTTCTGAAAGCATGACAGATAGCACAAGAGTCCTGCAGGTGCGAAGGTCCCAGGCAATAAACACAAGAAGTGTGACCGTCTGTCAGAGACATCTTCTGACAGCACGAGTCACACCTCTTGAAGCCTGAGACCTTAGTGTCCTTCGACATAACTGTGTCAAGGAAACACAATAGTAACACACACACACACAAAAACACTCGGTCCAACAATTTAAAATAAACAGGGATAACACACAGTCATACACAAACAATCCCTGACAGGAAAAAATTTAGGGAGGGGAAGGCCTAAGGCCTAACTAGGGAAAAGGGAATAATTTACTCCAAAAAAAAAGGGAACACTGACGGGAATAGGGCTAAAGTAAGTCGTTAGTTAACAAAACACAAATATATATATATAAATTTAAAGGGGGGCAGACAAAAAGTCTCAAAAACTGTTCACTTACCTAGAGCTGGTAAAAGAAGGCACCTCGTTAGCGAAGCGGCAAACGAGATCTGGGTAATCTCCGCCTTGCATCATGGGATATAGGGATGCCTCGAGCTGGTAAAATTAGCTCTCGAGCTTAGCAAGTGCCGAGTCGGAGCTGAGGATCGGCTCCTAACCCATCCAGCAAGAATGAAGGCGAGATTGACAACTTAACATCATGTCTTAGCAAGTAAAAATACACATGAACACAAGAGTAAGTAGTACTTTTCATATAGTTTCCAGCTTCTGTGACAAAAAAAAAAAAAAATCAGTTTACTCCTTTTACATGCAACTGTTACCACACCCACAAAATTTTACTCCTTTTACATGCAACTGTTACCACACCCACAAAATTCTACACAAGTTGACAGAAGGTAATCCGTTGCTGAAATGCTACTGAAAAGGTACAGCTTTGCAGACAACTTACCATAAATGTAGATGCTTGAGTGGTCACTCTTGCAGTCACATGTAGGGATCTCTGCCACTGGCTGTCCCTCACATCTGGACTGACTTTCAGAGCTGAGCCCCCCCCCCCCCCCATATCCCACCATGGCTGGGCTGATCTTGTCTTACCTCAGACTTCTTCATATATCTGACATATAGGCAACATCCGTCCATAGCACCTTTACTTTCACACCCCCTCCCAAAAGTAGGGCAGTGCCATGCCTATGACAGCAACTGCTACTTTGGCTTATCCAGGGGATGCTATTTGTGCCATAGAAAATGCAAGCCCTCTTTAAGGAACCTGATTCTATCTAGGTTTTCCTGACTGGGTCAGGCCCAATAGAACAATGTTGTCTTTTCAGGAGAGACCAGGGATGGTATTTATACTACTAGGGGAAATTTAGATGGGGAAATGGGTAGCTTTCACTACTCTATTTGATAACTGACAAGTGATACTTCAAATCCACCTGAGTTAACACCAGCTCAGGCAGATGGGGCTTCAGTTTAACATCTCAGACGAAGGAGAACACACTCTGAGTACAGCACAAGGACACGACAGGCAGCAAGATTTTAGGGTTATAGGACTGAAAGAGTAAGGGATATATCAAAGCCACCCTACTACTCCCATGGTTCCCAGTAGCGGAGAGGGAGGAGGTAGGGAAACAGGACTGCATATAACATCTATCATTAACGTAAGTTGCCTACATACTTGTATTATGTCTTTTGTGGATCAATGTTGCGGTCATAACTTGTAGGGAAGATTCCAAAAGAGTGCCCAACCCAGGTGAAGATGGTGGCAAGCACAAGTAACTTCAGCCCTTGTCCCTGACATCACATGCAGCCTGTAGTGTTTTGAGAAGGTGTGAACTGAAGACCAAAAGGCTGTTTTTAGAATGTCCTGGCACTAACCCCTTCCAAGAAAGCAGTGGTAGCTGTAGTAGCCATTATTAAGTGGGGACTAATTTTCTTCCTATAGGTTCTTGCCTTGGGACTATACACCAACCATTAATGCAATATGCTAGACAATTAATAACTCAATCATTTTTTTCTTTCTACAAATGAGAAAAACAGCTGCTCCCAACAGCCAGTGTGCCCCAAGACCTCTAGTTATCCTCATTCTGCCATTTTCATTTGTATGGCCTTTCAACTTTTTAATGTTTGTCTTTTCCTTAAATCCTGTAGTTCAGTCCTTGCTTACAGAGTAATTCCTGTTTTAACTGGGGAAAAAAAGGTGAAGACTAAATAAGAACAAGTCCACAGTTTTCCATTTTACCTCCAATTTTTAAACAAAGTGAGAGACTGTGGTCAAACAGCCACTTGTTACTCATGGAGATATTAAGGAGTTTAGTCTTCTTATCTTCCAACAGGGAATGGGTCCACAGTCAAAAATGTTTACTGATAATGGACCCTGTTGCAGTATCATACCTACATTTTATAGCATGCATAATGGTAAAATATGGATTAATTTTGCAGTACAGCACAAATATTTATTTACTTATTTTACAATTGTATACTGGGGGGGGAGGGGGGGGTAATCCGACTGGGCTGGAAGCCCCTTTTCAGTGGAGAACCGGGGAGAAAAGCTTCAAAGTAAATACTTAGCAAGCACACATTCTATTCCATATTTGTTACACATTAGTAACACAGTAACAATACATGTTCTATTACATCTTAGTTGGACAACAGTAACAATAATCTGAGTTAAACAGTTGAAATAGTAATCTCTACAGACTACAATAAAGACATAAAACCTTTAAGAAATGGGCAGTGAGTTCAACTTGTGGAGCCACATGGGTGAAAAAGGATAAAATGGGGGGGGGGGGTTAAACAATGGAAGCAAGGGGAAAGAGAAAGAAAACGGGAGAAAACTGTTTACTTAGTGTGAGAGATTATTGAGAGAGGGGAATGGGTGGAAGAGAGATGAAGTGTGAGGAGGACTGAAGGGGAGAAAGAGCGATTACATAGGGTATCAAGAGTTCAAAGAAGATGGAAATAGGGAAATCGAGAATACAGTTCATCAAACAGGGACTGAGCATGAGCAGAGTCAGTTGTTAGTTAAGTGTGCCCTGAAAAGTTGTTTAAACTTGTATGGGTTGGTGGTACTACAGATGATTTGAGGGATGGTATTCCAGTCCCTTGATGTATAATCGCAAAAAGTGCTGTTAGACTTTGTGACTTTTAACAGGCTTTTACCGGATGACCACAGGGTTTTATTACTGGAAAAGAGTTCTAGTAGACTTTGATTTTAAAGTGTTGGGCAATCGTCTGGTTGGTATATTATGGTACGGGTGGTCGTGAGTTGATAGAGGGATAGGAGGCTGGGTAGTTCTAGCCAGTTTAGTTGGGTGGGGGGAACAAACGCAAAAAGAGGAAAAAAAAAAAAAAAAAGAAAAGGGAAAATTTCCCCCGTTAAAAAGGTTTTTTTTT